>NC_142651.1:9642500-9880000 GCF_055504915.1 Nelumbo nucifera | reverse complement strand
ATTGTGGATTTAATTAAAGAATTTAATGATGAGAAAAATATATCTTAAATATAGAATTTAATGAGAGAGAATAGGAAAATATTTTTATTTCCATTTGGTTTTAAATTTTACATTCAATTTCCTTCATTAATAAAAACATTTCTCATTTATCATACTTATTATTATTTAATATGTATGTTAATAATGTTCCCAATATTTGTTTTTTGATTTCATCTATTTTTGAATTTTATTATTTAATCATTGTAACATGACTTAACCCATTTGACCCAAAATGGTTTAATTTCTTACCACCACCTAGATGAAAACTCTATTTTTTATAGGTAGATTTTAAAAGTATAAGTTTTTATGTTATCGAAATTATTAATTTATTAAGTATGGATTTAATTAATAAAACTTAATGATGAGAAGAAACAAAAATAACTTAAATATAAGATTCCTTGAACATGAATGCAAGTTAATAAATTAAATATTGGATTTATTGAAAGGGAATTGAATGCATTGAATATCATAAAATTACCTTTTTTCAACTCATTTAATATCAATAACCAATTACCCTATTTACCCTCACTTTTTATCAATAAATTTAAATGTAAAAGGGTAAATTTTATACTAAAAAAATTCCAGAAATATTTTTGACGCCATTCGTACTTTTAAGTAGTATAGATATTACAAAAGATGAACATGACAGATAATCCAAAGCCTAAACTATTAGGTTAGGTTATGTGCCACTCTTTGGTGTAAATTTCTTTACTTCTCTTTCATTTCAATTTCAATATAAGACTCTCTTCATTCCATACATCACTCACACACGAATCCCAACATTCAATTCCAAGGGCTGGTGTGCCAGCTTGTGCTGAATACAATCTTTTTGATGGACATAAACAAATCTTTCAGAGCTTTTTTCTCACTAAAATTTGCACCGAAGAATCACTCTCGTGGCGGAATCTTCTGATTAGTGATGGATTGGAGTATGAAAGACACGCACCCAATTATATATGTATATATGTATATATATATATTAAGAAAACGGGGGTATTATTTTAATGAAAAGTGGGGAATTTGTGGGTAGGATTAGGATTAATTGAAGGCGTTGATGGGAGGATAAAGATAAATTAAAGCAAGAAATTAGACCTTTTTTGGAGAGAGAGAGTGCGTATTTTATATAGACACCCATATGGCCGTGTCTGCATAGATTATTTTGAGAGAGTTGAAGCATAAGATGATAAGATAGTGCTTCTTTCCGTTTTATTGGACGAATATTATGACTGTCAAACATACACACCTATCTTCGAATCTCTCTCTCTCTCTCCAAGACTAGACTAGATATATAGAGAGAGAATCAGAGATGTTGGCTTGTGAAATACAGAATGATTTTATAAGTCTTTGGAGCTGAAACAAATCATGCACCCTACTGGACAACAATGCACCAACTAACTAGCTCAGCGCTGTAGAAAATTCGGTGATGGACTGCTTATCTGTGGATCAAGAAAAGGAAATTTTTTTTAATATCAAGGTCTCATCTTTTGGTGGTCATGATGGAGATTTAGGCTATGTTTGATTTGAAAGAAAAGAAGGAAAAGACAGAAATACCTATATAAGGTTTGTAAAAGTTTTCCAACCTTTCTCTTTCTTTTCTTACCTTTTCCTTCAAATCAAACATACCCTTAAGGGCCTATCACCTGTCCAACGTTTTAAGCTGACCCAACAAATTTAATACTCTATATATCTTTTTTGATCATTATCTATACTGTGAGAAGAAAAAGGAGGAAAACACTTTGCGACACTTGATTGTGAAGTTTCCCATGGTTGTCGCCCAGTGCTTACAAGTTAGAAAGAAGTGGACATATCCTTCGTGCATTAGACTGAAAGGTATGCAGAGCCCATCTGAAATGATGGTTTCCAAGAATATATATTATAAAGTGAATCCATGTCATGAGTATAAAGTCTGTGATTGCATTAGTATGATAGCTCGTACTTGTACAAATATTCTTAAACCCGATCCCGATCCCAACCAAGTTTTGCAATTGGGTTGAGGTGAGCCCAGATTTTCTATTCATATTCATTTTCTGTACCCACACCCTACCCACCGTACATTGAAATCACACATCTCATGATATAAGAATAGTTGCAATTCAAAGCAGGTAAAGTGTGGGTAGAGAGTATTGGAAAGAAAATCCGGTTTGGTTTGAGGTGTGAACCAGATTGAAGATAATGTTGCGTTAGGGACTTAGGGTTAATTAAAGGATTGAAGTTTTTAATACAACAGTCCACAGTACGAGCTGGAGCTAAACTTGTCAAAGTTGTTGCAAATTGGAATCAATGCAACCCGGCCTATTTATTTATTATAATATAGTGCATGGTACACTGCAAATTTTATTTTCAAAATGAGACCAGCCAAAACGTCCTTTACAAACATTACTTCGACGCTGTGTTTGGTTAGATGGAAAATAAGAGAGAAACAAAGAAAGTCGTTCTTGATAAATTTTAGAAAATTTGTTAAGAATTTTCTTTCAATTTTTTGTTGTTTCTCTTTTATTCAAACTATAAGATGGTGTTTGATAACTAAAGTTTGATGTGCAAAATATCAAAATGCTATTTTTTAGGTCTGAAGCCTAAAAGGTGGGGTATATATATATATATATATATATGTGTGTGTTTAGATCCTGTTAAAGTGTAAGAATTTCTGTGTTGTGGTGTTCTTCCAACCCGTAATAAATGCTCATTTTACTATTTTGCCCTTAAAAGTAGAATGTCCAGACATGAATCGCCCAAGCCATAGAATTGCTTCATCCTCCCCAGCAAATAGGGTGATGTTTGGCATGAATGGTAATTTCTTGAAAATTATTGCCATGTTGGATCCACATTAGCGTTAGAAGAATCGGTGTTAAAATTTCTGTTTAGTTGACCGATTTTGGTGATTTTCAAGAAATCAGCCAAAAATTGATTTTTGAAATCAACCCTTTCTAGGGATCACCTTTTTTTTTTTGTGATTTCCTAATTTCTAATTGGTTCCAACTTTTTTGAGGATGACATAGCATCCTACATGGTATACAAAAATTATCAGCCCTTGAGAATTAGTACCAAACAGAGACTTGAAGCCAATTTCTCAGAAATCGGCTTACATGCAAAAGTGATGCCAAATAATAAAATTTGCCAATTAAAAAAAAAATACCAAATTTTGAAAAGTTGGTAAGAAATAATCAGCATTAATGCCAAACACCAAAGTATATTTAAAAAGTTTCTTAAAATTGGTTTGTGATACGTTTTACGTTTTCGATACTTTCTATCTCTCTCTCCTCACCCCTCATTTTACTTCCTATCCTTCAACAATTCCCCGACATTGTCACACAAAATGTCAAAATTTAGAGAATGACAAAAATGAAAAAAAAGGTGGGAAGCAAGAGAGAACCTATACCCTATACTGAAGTTCAAAGCTTTTGCCTTCGATTGATTTTCAGTCGGTTTGTGGATTAATTGATTTTTTTTTTTTTTTTTTTTTTTATAGAAAGGGAATTACAACCATCGAAAAGACGAAAAACCAAGAGTCTTGTAGAATTACGGAATTGAAATCCGCCACTAGTAGTCTCGAACCATTTAGCCTTGAACAGTGAGCTTGATTTGCAAGCCAGTCCACTGCTCTATTACCTTCTCTGTGCACGTGCATCGTGCATGGATGTAATATCCCACCTTGAGTCTCCTAGTTCCTTTTATCTTCCGCCATTCCTCGAGGATTGTTTGACTTTTCCAAGTTCTTTGTGTTGTTCTTTTAAGCGCTTCAATTGTAAGTTTGGAGTCCCCTTCGATAATGATATGATCCTGTTTCCGTTCAGCTCCTTGGTGAGACAATGAGGATCCCTTGTCATACAGTAATGCTTTGGTCGGTAATTTATTTTTTATTGCCAACCCTAGGAAGAATTTTATCATGGTTGGACACATAAGGTTGTCTTTTTTTTTTTTTTTGACAAATGCCATTTCCTTATTAGTGGATTCTCTTCTGCCTCTCCCCTCTTTAGAATTGCATATGCTGATTAATTTGATGCTGAACTCTCCATTTGGGGTTGGCTCCCAAACTAGTTCATCTTCCTTTTCACTGCTAGGAATGGCTATTGTTTGGATTTTTTTTACTAGGTCCTCTGAGAAAAGCTGATTGAGTTTATCATTGTTCCATGTTCTTGATTCTCTGCCTATCAGCTCTCCTACTGTCATGTTCATGTCCACCGTATCCCTATCAAGGATCCCTCTATCCTCTATGATAGGGTGGTTTTGGACCCAATTATCCAACCAGACTTTACATTTGCCTCAGTTTCCAATTTTTCATCTTATTCCCTTTTCAGGCTATGTTTATGTAAATGGAGTTTAAATCCTGATTCAGGGCAAATTTATACTCTGATTCATTTTTGTATGTATTTGATAACAATGCATTTACACAGACAAATAACAGAAAATGCATTTTCTAACCGATAATGAGATGTAAAAGTACATCAATAAAAAAGGAGTAAGTTTGTATTCAACTGGACTTTTGATAAAAAAGGCATATATTTTATTAGAATTCGTGTTTGCGTCCATTGCAATTAATAGCCTATTTGATAGGAAAATAAATTTGTCAATACAAAATTAGCCCAACTTTGCATTTGCATGAACAGTTTTACACTCTACATATTTGCATTTATACTTTATTTGTATCGTTTCCAAACGCAGCCTTAAGAAAAAATATTTTCTTTTTGCCCATATATGGCTTGCCAAGTCCAGGAGGATTTTTTCTTTTTTGTTGCTTGTAGGAAGTTTACATTTTTCAAATATTTGCTTTTTATGACACGAACCCACAGGTTTTCCTCTTGAGATACCACCTTCCAGGTCAATTTGAGTAAGCTTGCATTATTTATAGTATCCATGCTTCTAACTCCCAAGCCTCCCATTGTTTTTTGCATGGTCATGCACCTCCATTTTTCTAAATGTAGACCGCTAATTATATCGGACCATGAAATGTGGATTAACTCAAACCCAACACAAAGTTTGGATCGTCCAATCAATTTAAGTTAGTTTTGATTTAGATGGAGTCTAACCCAAATCCGGCCCATTGACATCTGTTGTGAAATGAAACATTCATGCATGTTCACTCTGTACGTAGTTGAAGAGATTTTGGAAGGCGGAATTATATACGCATGCATCTGATTTTATGGAAGTTAGTAGATAGTTAGGTAGGTAAATAGATTGTAATCCGGATTTCTTATTCATAGTAAGAACTCTATCCATGTCTACCCATAAAACATTATTTTAGTGAATCCAGAACATCTCCCTTGCATAATAACATATAAGGGGTGATGGGATTGAAAAAGTTGTGTATTGCGTGGGGAGGCTGATGAATCTATCCAACACTTGTTTCGGTATACTTTTGCTAATTAATGCCATTTGGTTGGAAATTATTGGGTGGAGATTGGAGAAAGAGGAAGTTCAAGAGGATGATTCAGTGTCGATGTGGATAAGGAAGTTGTTCTCTTGAACTCGAACACAGTATAAGCCATAGACCATAGGGAGTTTCATGCCAATCCTATGGGTTATTGCTCAAGTTACAAGATTTGTTAGGCTGAGTTTGGAAGGAGTACAAATGCAAATATGTAGAGTGCAAAACCTTATATTTTGTATTATTTTGTATGTATTTATGCTGTACATATTTGCATTTGTTCTTCTTCCAAATTGAGCTTTAATGAGGTTTTTTCAAGTATTGATTCTCCTATTGTACAGAAGAGGGGAATTTCCTACAGTGGAATAGAGGCATCTTATGCAGAAGTAGCCGGGTTTTGTGTCTTTATTAACATAAAGATGAATTGGACATACCATAAGAGATATTGAATTGGATAGCTCAGACTTCAAAGGATTTATTGGATTGGATTTGACCTTGTCCATCCACAATGGATTTATATTGGATTGGGCCAGTTTGAATCAATATCCGATCTATTGAGAGAAGATAAAAATGTAGATATCAATGGATCAGGTTCAGATTGGAACAAATCTAAATTAAAACCAATTTGAATAGTTTAAACAGTTCAGATGTTGAATTGGATCAACCAAAATGATTCAAAGTATTCATCAGATTGGATTGGGCCTGGCCATTTGTAATAGACTCATATATGACCAGCTCGAATTAGACCAAATCCAGTCCAATTGACACCCTTAAATATAGGTGCAAGGGGACTGCTTGGTTGTGATATCACACATGAATACTTCATGGAGCTGGAGGTATTTACTCATCAATGCAAAAGAAGTTTGCTTCAGATTATGGTCGAATTGCTGTTTTTTTTTTTTCAAGTAGAAATTTAACATATTGGCTCACAAATTAGCTGCTTGGTGTCTTCAGATGGACCAATATGGGGACAGGATTAGGTCTCCTCCTCCCTCTTGTATAGCAATATTTTAATCAATTAAATTAACTATGCTTTTGATAGCAGGAAAAAAGAACCGGGTAGGCACCGTTGCCCCACATTGAGGCCTCGTTTGAGTCTTGGTAAATGATTTATTTGGGAAATGCACTTCTCTAGGTAAATGAGCTGCTCATAAATCGTTCTTTTTACGAGACCTAGAAATTAAATACAAGTTGATTTCTTTTTGGTAGAACCTACCAACTTACTCTCTTCCACTTTTTAATGAATGAACAAGGCCTAATAATTAGTTGTAGATTATTAGCCATCCATTTCTTCGAAAAATACAAGGATAATCTAACCAATGATTTTAGGGGCCGTTTTCTTTTTTTTTGAATTTGAGAGGGGGAAAGTTGGTTTCCATTGACCAAGACACCCATGTTCTTTTTTTATATGGTCTACGGAAAATTTATTTTCCCTGGGTAGGTAACTTTTCCACTTGGGGGAAATTTGCCAACATTTAGATGGGACAAAATTGTCCTTTTAATCATGTTTCCTTTATGGCTAAAATGGTCATTTTCTTATTTACCCGAAATGTAAAAGAACATGGATACCTGGGGTAAGCAATTTCCTGAAAAGTGAACGGGGCCTTAATATATTTTCAAACGAACTTGAAAAACATGATTAGAAAATGGGTAGGGATTTGTTATTAAGGTTTTGAAAACCAACCTAGAACGAGAATCACTTTGGCCACCAGTTTCTGAGTTAGCAGTTTGATCATATAATTCAAATGAACAACCTATTCCAATTTAAAGAAATACAAAAAAAACTAAAAAATATAATTAAATAAAAAATATCCAAAAACCATTGTCCAAGTTGAACGGGCTGACAATTTGATTACCTAAGTCAATGGATGGTTGACTAAGGATCAGGTTAAAGATGAAATGGACCCAATTAGTTGAACGATTCTTGGGGCCAAACAATCCAACCATCCAGGTGAATGGCAGTTCGAAAACACTATTTGTAACCAATAAAATGCTTCCAATTCTATTCCAATGAGTCTTTGCAGTTTGAGCAACTTCTTGGGAGTTGAGACAATGATGGAAGCATTTGTTGTGAGCATATCTGAATTTTTAGAAAATGCATTAATTTAGAATATATTATTTGCCCTTGGACTTGGACTGAGTATAATTGTATAAATTAGATGGTGGGATCGGGTCAGGGTCAAGGGCCAAAATCCTAAACATGACCTGGATTCAAACTGATGGCATGAAAATCGTGATTTACCTATCCAAACCTAACCAAATTTTAATTCAACCGCACCCCAAACTTGTATGACAAACGTTTTTGCGAATATCTTTTAATGAATAACTGTATTATCCGTTCTGATTATTCTCACATTTGCCACGTGGAACCAAATAGTAGTCATTGGAATTGCAAATAATGGTTAGAAGTTGGATTAAGAAATAAGAATTATTCAAAGTGTCTGTCTGTATATAGTATATACATGGAATCATTAATCCACCATAATTTTGGAACTCGTGGATATTAATATTAATACAAGAATTAATTAAAAGCGACTTAAAATTACAAATTTAAGTTACGAGGATATACACCGAGGACCGAGCTAGAGGAATATGTATGTTGCACATCATAATTGGCTTTTGTATCACGAGTAGAACCGTGGAGGATTAGCATCGTACATGCACCACATGTAGAACGCCAGTGAGTAGTCGTAATAAAAGGTGCGAACATGGTGGCAATACAAGAAGCATTAACTGTCGAAAAAGAGCTGGTACAGTTGTCGTGCATTTGGAGAGAGAGAAACTGTAGAGCTTTACCCGCCAGTTCTACTTCGCTATTTGCGTCCCGCCAGGCTTTCTTCAGATAGACTCGAATTCAAAATTTTCCTAAAATGTATATAATGCTCAAGAAACCGAAAGCACAATCGGAATCAAATGCTAATCTTGATTGCTTTTCCACTATCCCACTCACAGTAATCTGCTTCTTACAGTTATTTTCTTTTTCTTTCTCCTGTTTTAAATTCTAGTTGAAAAGTAAACCTTTATTACGCCATAACTCTAATCGAAAAGTACATTTCTCTGTCATTCTCGTGATCGTGCATTCTCATACCAGTAAATCCTAATTAATTTCAGTTTTTTTTCTTTCTTTGACCCCCTCGTTTGCTTTTCCTGAGAAAGAGAGAGAGAGACAATGGTCAATACTGAAACAATTCGGATAGTCGTCGGCATCATCGGTTGGTATTGCAAACCCAAACCCCGTCATGTTTATTGATGAAATCACTTTTTTGTTTAATGTCTCCGATGAAGAGATTTCTACTTCCTTTTCTTTTCTTGTCTTCGATGGATTTCTTTGTTTTTTTGTTTATCCCGGCCGATTTGAACGTGTGGTGGAATTGCAAAGATTATTGATCTTGTCTTTCTTTCAACGATTATTTTCTTTTCTTTCTTAATAAGTAGCTCTTTCGATTAATGATAATGCGAATGATTTATTTTTCCTTCAAGATACAATGCCATTTCTTGTACGTTTTGTTTTCGATGTTTTATGCTCGTCTTGTTTCTGGGTAATATCAACCTCCGCTTGATCTGATGTCTTTTTCTTTAAAACAATGTAAGAGTTTTCTAATAGTGTTTTCTTTGCAGGAAATGTTATATCGTTCGGTCTGTTCATCTCGCCTGCGTAGGCTCTCTCTCTCTCTCTCTCCCTCTCTCTCTCTCTCTCTCTGTATTGGAGAAGGATTTGTTTTAGAATACAATATAATGCGTGCTGCATTTCACAGGCCGACGTTTGTGACGATCTTGAAGAGAAAGTCGGTTGGGGATTTCTCGCCGATGCCATATATCGCGACGATAATGAATTGCATGCTGTGGGTGTTCTATGGTACCCCGGTCGTCCATCCTCACAGCATTCTCGTGCTCACCATCAACGGTATCGGCCTCTTCTTGGAGATCATCTACCTCACCTTGTTTTTCATCTTCGCCGACAAGAAAAACAGAGTAAGCTTTCACAACACAAACTTCTCTATAGATCTGGTGCTTGCTTGCTTGCTTTTGGCTTATTGATTCGTAATGTCTGTGCGATAGCATCGCTTTTGACCGACGTCGTTAGGCATTGCTTTTACTTTTTCTGCAATCCTAATCCTGTTTTACGTCTAGGCTCTAGAAGAAAGTGGCGGGTTCCAGACATGGCTAGAAACTAGATCAATGCTTCTTCATTCTCCCGCCGAGTTTGGAACTCCGACACTTTAATTGCCTACACTTCCTAGTTCCTGCACTAACCTATCATTTCGTCATACGCGTGTCAAGATCCGTATACCTGATTTTACACACGTCCTGAACACCTTTCAGATTGTTATTTGCTGTTGTTGGTGGAATACAGGGAATCAGGTGACCATCGTCGCTAGAATGCGACGGACGTTCCAGCGATTCGAGACTTCAGACGAAGAAAAGGCCATTTTGGTCAATAAAATACTGAATTAGGGCAAGAGTATTTTCAACAACTAGTGTATTTTAGCAGAAAAAAACTTTAGCTGTTGGGGGATGTTGAGAGAATTTTTAGGAATGTCACGTTATCATAATTAATAAGTAATATTAATTTATTTTTACTAAAAATCAAAGGATGGGCGTATACTCAGCCCAGAAACTGTCTCAACAGCCTGTGCTGTTGGGTCCAATAGCCAAAGTTGACCCTGTATCGAAAAAAACTTATAATCAATCAACAGACATTATAAAATTAGTTATAAAACAAGTAATTTTCATCCAAATTCACAAGGGTCAAACGTCAAAGATTTTCCGATATTATTTCTTTTAGGCATCATAGGTTTTTCCATACTTAAAATTAAATCTTTGTTTTTGTTTGTATTTATGTTGTGCAGTTGAAGATTATTGGATTTATATTCTTGGAATTAGTGTTTATATCGGCAATAATTTTGGGCACGCTGCTGGGTCTCCATACCTACGATGACAGATCGAAGCTTGTTGGAACCATCTGTATCGTCTTTGGAATTATCATGTATGGATCGCCCTTGACCATCATGGTATGTATATCTATTTTCTGATGGAAAAATTATCAACTCATGCGCATTCCATGAATGTTAATTTGTTTTTATACGCAATTATGCATCGATGTTTTTTTTTCATTGAGCAGAAAACGGTTATAGTTACTAAGAGTGTGGAATATATGCCGTTCTCTATTTCGATGGCAAGCTTCTCCAATGGAATCTGTTGGCTGATTTATGCTCTCCTTCGTTTCGACCTCTACATCTTGGTAAATGCCAACTTATAGTTTTTGTTTCGTTTGCTTCCCTTTCAATTTAATATATCTCTACTACTGTTTACCAATTACCCAACCAAAAACAGATAAATAACACTATGTATTTTTTTCCACATCAAAGGTAATTTGCTGAGAGTTTCCAAAGGAGATAGGATGTATATCTTCATTTGTTTTGTCTATCTAAATGTTTTAAAAAAAGGGTTGACAGAAAACTTGCTCTTCTTCTAGATTTCCAATGGCGTGGGAGCTGTGCTTGGTGCAGCCCAACTAATTCTGTATTTTTGCTACTGGAAGCCGGGTGATCAGAATGAGAAGAAGTCATCTCAAGTGCAGCTCTCAAGTAGCAGTGCAATGCACAATATGGTTTGATTGCACAGCTGTGCTTAGTGTGGAATGAGGGGAAAAAGACTGACGATTTAAGGGAAATAACATTCGCATTGCCGCATTTCTGTTATATTTGAAGTTGCAGAAAAAAAAAAAAATGCTCCTTGTTGTTTGTAGTCAAACTCCATGTTCATTTGTACTACTGCAATAGGGGCATTGCAAATTTTGTTCATTTTTTCTTCAAAAATAAAATGTGGAATTTGTGCTGGTTCAAATTTGCATTGCAAACAAAATGATTGAATACTTGTCAACTCTTCTTTTTCTTTTTTCTTTTCCTTTTTTTTTTTTTTGTGAATTCACATCTTTGAAATAGTTGATCAACTTCTAAATCACCTTTTATTACCATTTGTACATTAGTAATGGTCTACCAACTTTTAAAATGAACAAAATCAAAACCTATTCAAATATCTTAAAGCATTAGATCATATAAATAGAACCTCTAACATAGATTTTTCCAATTAAAATGTCCACGATTGAGATGATTTTGTTTTCTTTTGGATAACTTTTTGATATCTATGTATCCCAAGGGTTAAAGGTGCCTTGCCTCATTATTTTTGCCAAAATCCCCTTTTTTGGGCCTAAGTGTAATTTTTAGTTTATTTTCAATAAACTAACATTACATTAACTACTTAAGTACCTATACTAATGCAAACAAAGTTTTATGTACTTAAATGTTCGGATGATGATTGATGTAATTTACGATGTATAATTGTTTACTTTCACTTCTATGGTTTCATTTTGAATAATGCTATTTTTATGAAGTTTAGTTTGAGCCAACAGGATTTTTAAAACATTTAATTTCTTTAATTCAAGCTTACATTTTAATGTATTATTATTATTTTTTTTTTGAAAATTTCAAAACTCCATGCTTTGCTTCTAAGTTCTAACATGCACGCACCTCACTTTGAGCCTTGTATACAGAAAATAAATAAATAAATAAATAACGAGACTTCGTCTGAACCTTTATAGGCTATTATTTTACTGTTCATCTTGGATTAGAAATTTAGCATTGACTGTGTACAAATGAATAGCCATCATATTTTTGCTGCGCTTCTCTTTTATTACTTATTGGGTATTTGGTGGTGCAATTTTGAAAGTGCACATTAGAATTCTCATTAACATCCAAAAAGGATATATTATATACTCAGAACCCTTTTGCTTACTACCAAATGCCGCTTCAACATATGGATTTCCATTACGGATGATCTGAAGTTCCTCAGAAGTAGTAAGAGATTCTAAACATGTAACTTGAGTTCAGCTTTGTCTCCTTTCAGAGAGGGTTCTTTTCACAGTATATAGGACCATGCCATTAGTGTTGTCATGAAATTTCTAAAATTTTTCTAAAACAGGGGAGACATGGCTTTAATGTGAAAAAAGATCATTTACTCCTTTTTTTTTAGGGTAAATTTCTGAAACCTCACTTGAAGTTTGGTCATTGCAATTATCTCCGATACGATACAGTTGCAATTAGATTCCTTTTGTTAAAATCCTCTAAGAGGCACAATATGTCCAAAATACCCATGCAGTTACTATATATTGAGGCTGATTTCTACAGGAAAAAAAAACAACAAAAGAAAAAAAAGAATTTAAGGCTATGTTTGGTTGTAGTGCAATTTTATTTGCATTAGTACAAATGCATGGGAGTGCAAATGAAAAAAATGTACATTATTATTTAATTTTGTTTTGGGTTTTACTTTATTCTGCTTCATGTCTTAATTTATTTTATTTATATTGCAATCAAACAAAATAAGCTAAATTTTGAAACAAAAATAGGTCAGAATTTACACTCAAATCATTTACACTGCCATGGTTTTGCATTAGTGCAAATTTATTTGCGTTGCAACCAAAAATAGCATAAAGTTGCAGTTTTACCTTCGAGCGATTGATATGAAGGGAAAATCTAGAAAATAAATCAAATTTGAAAAAGAGACTGGAAGGGCTTGGGTACAATTGATATGAAGAGAAAATTTGGAAAATGAACACTTTGATAAAAAGTAATTGCATGGGAATTTTGAACATTTTAGTGCCTCTTGTTATAGAGGAATTTAACAAAGGGGGTCTACTTCTACTTGCCATTGTGTCAGAAAGTTTAGGAGAGGTAATTGCAATAAATGCATAGGAGATTTAAGAGATGGTCAAAAACTTCAGGGGAGATTTTAGCAATTTACTATTTTTCTTAAACGACGAGATTTTTTTTTAAGTAACCGGTTCTTCATGGGTAATACTTGTTGAATTCATCTTCTATTCACATTACAAATGTCTTGTAGCATTTTACATAGCTGATGAACCTTGCAAGATGGAGTAATATTTGATTAACCTGCAAACTCTACGAATTATGTAAGAAAGCAAGAGAATTCAATTCTTTCCATGGAGAACTTGTACAACACCTTTTAATATACAGAAAGACTGAAATTGAGTATCAGTGAGCTGAGCTTGATACTTTGAAATTTGAACCTTATCCTGTTATCCAATGGTGATAAGTCTCAAAATTTGTACTTTGAGATATAATATTGAAAATTGGGAAAACAAGGTGTTTTAGCACATAACACACAATGCACAATTTGACAATTATTTATATCGTGGTTTTAATTTTTAAACACGGGCACCACTGAACACCAGTCAAACCACCTTAAGATGACCAAAAAAGAGTGAGAACACAGTCACACACCCTGTTAAATGTTAATGCCGTATAGAGAGTGGTACAAATTTTTGATAAATCGGAAGGTACTACACAAGACAAGACGGGGATTTTAAAAACCAGACTAGACACGGAACCGCTACCAATGTGGTCGATGGTTCAACCACCTGATCAGCAGGTTACTGATCAAACCAACGGTTTTTGACTCAAGGACCGTTATGGGGTGGAACAAAACTGGTTACCTGACCGGTTCCTGGATCAACTGGTCCAACCATCCGGACTGGTGCAGTTTTCAAAACCATGATCATAATCATTTGAATCACTGGTCAGCTGAGATTGTGCGCATTTAAAACTGTAGAGTTTAGACTCACAAACGGATGGGAGTTTATAAATTAATAAATTTGCTTTTAAAACTGTGGTGCAAACAAGAGATTGTGCACATTTATAAGTTTTTTTGGACACACAGTGGAATGCATCACGGGAAATTTTCTTTTCTAAAACAGTAGAGTGGATAAGCTGTAAAAGCTGATGGAGGGAGATCCAGTTTTGAAGAAGCCGAATTTGGTAACTTGTATTTCCAAAGGTAGCAGTCGTTAACTAATAACTATTTCAGGATTTTGGTTCGCAGTGTCCCTAGATTTAGCCGTCTGGTCCACCCAAACCGGAAACAATTCCAAATTACAGTATCCAGTTGAGTTGGATCATATCACGATAATAATTGAAAACACAGAGACTAGTCTTACAGAACAGGTGGAAGAGCCAGTCCACCCTAGAACTGGCCATTTAAATACACACAATTAGAAAGCAGGAAGAGCAAAAGAAAGCTTTACATCCTCCCATGGGAGAGATAAGATGTTGCCGGGCTTCTCAGCCTATAACACCACCATGCTTTTTTTTTTTTTTTCCATCTCTGAATTCTCATCTTTTCTCACCTTGAATGCAAATAGGAATTTCTGAGCTTTATATGCATCAAGTTTCCTAGTTATTTCTCTACTCTAAAGGAAGAACTTCTTTCTCAGGGTCCTCGGTACTTGCGGAAGCACAAACAACCTTGAGGCTGATCAAGGGGGATCATGCCTCCACCCTTTGATGTGTCAATGGCCTCTAACATGGACACCACCTCATCCATCTCCGGCCGCTTGTCAGGGTTTGCATCCCAGCATCGCTTCATAATATTTGCCAGAGAGCTTGGGCAACAGCGTGGTATTTCCGGCCTCAGATTCTGCAATTTCAAGTATAGTTTTCGATGATTTCTTAAATTATATGTTGGACTCTAACCATTGGCTGGAGAAGGAAGGGATCATTTATGTTATGTACCTGGCGGACAACAGCAGATGTCACTTCTGAGAAGCTAAGATCGGGATAGGGCATGTCACAACAATATATTTCCCACAAGCAGATACCAAAACTGTAAACATCACATTTCCTGTTATATGGGTTTCCATTGAGGACCTGAAATGCAGGCATCCACCTATGTCAATGGTGATAGGTTAGAAACACATTATATCTAATTCAGAAATTCAATCCATGACATTTCTTGTCACTGATGTAGGAAATCAATTGGTGTCTGGTGAAGCTTCAAAACAGATAAAAGAAATCACCACTCATTAAAAAGAAAGCAAGAAATTGAAGGGATAGGTGCACTGGAGGAGTTTTTCAAGAATGACCATCACTTCACCAATTCATCCACTCATCATGTGGCAAATTTGGGACTAAAAGACCTCAGCAATGTTGGAAAAAACACCCCTTTGTGGGCATCTTTTCAAGTGAAGATTAAAAATGTCCGATGCATGAGGTCAATATGGTAATTATCCAAAAACACAATTTGGGTATAAATGCTGAGCATTGCCTACCAATTTTACGTCACCATGAAACAGGGGTTGGATTGGTGCAGTCTGGGAACTTTCCCAAAATAAAATAACATAATAAATTGGCAAGGTAAATTTTGCTGTAGATGAGCTAACTTTTGTACCTCGGGAGCCATGTAACCAAGGGTCCCTGTCTCACCCGTCATATCATTAGGATTTTGAGCCTCAACACGAGCAACCCCAAAGTCAGCTATTTTTACAGTCCGTGTCTTATCTAGAAGCATGTTCTCTGTTTTCACATCTCTGTGAACAATCTTCTTTGAATGAAGGTAACTCAACCTATACAATGAGGGACAAAAAATCCTTGTCAATTTTCTGCTCTCAGAGAGTCGCTCTGACAAATTAAAGGTTACATATTGCTAATAGACACCTTAACTGTTAAATATCCATGAAAATTAATATATGAAACTGACTGCTTTGAATAGTTAAAAATAACAAGATGTAAAGGAGTCTAACCCTCGTGCAAGATCCAGGGCCAATTGGACAACAACTTTAAAAGCTAGCTTCTTTCTCCGGTTCTTTATAAGGTAGGACTTTAATGCACCCCCAGGAAGATATTCAACAACAACACAACAAACATTACTTGGCATGTCAATTTGACCATTTTCTGTTTGTATGTTAAGCTCTGATGCCCCCATTATAGCTCCTATAAACTGCAAAGAGATGAATACAAACATGAGGGTCAGCATCTGAGAAACATCCAATAGAAGATGAATCATGAGAATCATGAAAAACAGATATTGCCCACTCTATACTGATAATAGAGGGCGATATCACATGAACATTCTTGAATGTGCTTCCCTATTCATGTACTGAACATTAGGACTGCAAAATCAACCCTTCAGATAAAACATTTCCCAACAATATGTGACAAAATCTACTCCATGCCAAATTACATATTTCCGCAAATAGGAAACTTAAGAACATGAGAAGTTAAAAACAAGAAACTATGGATGACATCTTAAGAGGGTGGTAGACCATGGCTTATTCCTCAATCACCAGCTCTTAATCAAGTTGGATTAGATTTTGAAGGGTTACCATGACCAACCCAGGCAATTCTGGTAGTAGGAATAGGAGTAGTTTGTCACAACAATGGAATAATACTTGCAATCTTTTCAGGGCCCATAGGTGTTGGGGATTCCAAACAGGGCTGAGCATTATTTGGTTAGTTTTTTTGGTTCAGCTATTTTGGTTTGGTTAATTCGATTTTCAGAATTGCAAATTTGGTTAACTGAAAAAAAAATATTAACTGCATTTCATTATAATATATATATATATATATATAATGAAATTCGGTTTTAACCAAAACAAACAAAAAATTTAAGTTTCAGTTATTTCAATTTTTCTGTAATTCGGTTTCAGTTAGGTTTTTCATTTTTCAATTTTGGTTTATTTGGTTCAGTTTTTAACTGAATAAATCAAGCATTCAACCCTAATTCCAAAGAGCTGAATTACTTGTATTACAATGTTTGAGACAGGGCAAATTACTCAATTTCAGAAACCTGATAGTGGAAGGGGATTCCAAGGATAGTAAACTGGTTAAGGAATAACAAGCAGGCTTCTTGGCAATACCAGCATCCTATGAAGGAAATCAAGCATCTGCTAATAGAGATGCTTGTCACTTTCTTATGGGTGTAAACAACAGCCAATAACTTGGGCTGGTTCAATTACAAAACAAGGGGTAATCTTAGGGCAGATTCGGAAGAATTGCTTGGGGAAACATACCACACTGATGTATAAATAGAAAAATAGAAAGTTGAGGTTGGTTAGCCATGGCTAGTCCAACTACATATTTAAGCATCCTGTTGTAAGTCATTCTTTTCTCATATTGTTAAAATTTCCATACTGTCGAGAACACATGAAAAAGGTTAAAAACAAGAAACAACATATATATCACTGGAAAATTGGAATCAGAGTATGATAACAGGCTAAACATACAATTTAGTGGGATTGCTAGCTACCTAGAGAAAATACTCGATCTACTTCTAGGACCAACTCTGGAAGCAGATCATATTATATGGATCAAAACTCCTCCCACATTTGCAGCCTTAAATCAGATCAGTTTGAGATTGCAAAACTAATAAAATAAAAAAAGGAAGCAACTCTTGGTTTTACTTGCATTGAATTCTAGAAAATTGTTTAGAAAAGCAACCCAATGAAATGATTAAGTGGTACATGTAAACATCTTGACAGAGTTTATTAAAAATTATAAGGACATCATGTTGAAACACAAGCAAATAGAATGGCAATGACAATGATGATGTAAGCATAGTTAATGATGCGTTCACTTCTCCTAAAGATATGCACTAGTAGGGATAGCGATTTCTTTTCCATATTCATCCACTATAGTTTTGTTAAATTGTGCCATGTGACTGGATAGGTTTAAAGACAGGAATATAGTACTATGATTCACTATTTAAGACAAAAATCTATGCTCGGATTATTAAGCTAATCATTCTCATTAATTATGATTTAGCTAACTAGATCATTTAATAGCTTCAAGCATTCTTCATTTCTAACACACACTCAAGAATGGATTATATGACAGGAAAATATGAGGATGAAGACTCACTGATTTGTTTTCAAGTCTTATTTTTTTTATAAATGTCTGTACTACACAACTCACAGAGGTTTGATCACTTCAAAATAGCTTTACAAATATACAATTGTACTGGAGAATACTATTTTAGAATTTTTTTTGTATCCAGATTCTCAAAAGCTGCAACTTAGACATGCGTCCTGATGATAGGCATAATATAGGATATCATATTGATATATCCAAGGATAGCCCATCAACAATTTATTACAGAACTATGAAGTTAGTTTTAATTTTTTTGTAATGCTAACTCAAACACCAACCACCTCAACTGAAACATTTTGTAGGCAATCCACGGAACATTAAAAAATGAGAAAAAGAAAGACTCAAAGAATAGATGGTTAACCTTGGTTACATTTGGATGATCAAGCTTATGCCAAACAGCAACTTCCTGGGTAAATGCCGACCTCAGTGAGGCAATTTCAGCTTCTGTCCTCTGGCCCTCTTCTCCCCAGTCAAGTAATTTAACTGAAGATATATCAGAGTGAACCCTACTGTTAGTGAAACATTCTTAAATTTGAAATTATAGATATTTATATGAATTTAGGAAAAAAAATATGTTCATCCCTTCATAGATATCTGATAAAATTGAAAGGATAGAAGGAAGATAGGTAGTGTGCTGCACATGGATGACATGCACCAGATATGGTTCTTTTTTTTTGCTAAAAAATATAACCAAATAAACAAAGGAGTGAAGCCCTGGCAGCAGAAAGGCTCTTCACCTTAAATTGAGATCAAATCAAATAATAGATTGCCTCACACCAAAATCAAATTTAATAAGGGGTTACATAGTTTTAGCTTGTGATCACAGATCCAGTGTGGGACCTCTTGTAACTTAGCCAGTCTATATCGTTCACTAAAACCAACTGAATGTACTTTTCAAATGTATTTTATGTGAGTTTATCCACATTGTAGATGGACACAGACAAGCGTGAACCAAAAGCCAGATTCACATGAAAGTTCGGGAAAAGGAAACTGAAACACGACTATTTTGGAAAGTAGTCCAGTTACCTGCCAACCCAACCCACTCTCGTGAACTACAGGTACAGTAAGATTAGATTCACAGGCATTAGATACTAACCATGCCACGAGAATCAACAGAAATTGGATCATTTTCCAATGGAAGATGATTGAAGGGCAAAAAATTAAAGCTAAGAAAATGAGAAAAAAAAATACAACAACAAATGGCAATATGGTTCCTTTACCACTAAGCCAAACAAGGGCCCAAAGGAGGCTTCTCACAAAAGCCTAATGAAACCAAAATCCAGGTCAGAACAGAACACATAAGGAATTCTCTAGGAGGAATCTTTAAGAATCTTTAACTGGATCAGCGATGGAAAGTCTACTCTTTTTGGAAACCAAATTAAACTAACTGGGTATCTTATAAAAATGCTCAATTGAGGGGGGGGGGGGGGTGGAAGGAAAAGAAAAACCACAGGAACAAGATAAAATAAAAGCAGAAATGTGAAATAAGTCCAAATGCAAATCCAATAAGACAAGAAAATTCAAAGAAAAATAGAAAGAATAAATCCAAATAAATTTACCATAGGAAAAAAGGCCGGAGGAAGAAAAATATGGGGGAAAGGAAGTTGAAACCAAGCAGAAAGGCAATGAGCAGCTCAGAATGAAAAGGAAAGAGAAGAACCAAAAAACTCAAAAAGAAGAACTACAAATGAGCATATTAAAGATGTTAAGTTAAAAACAAATGGAACAAATTAAAAAAATAATAATAAGATATTCAGAAAAGAAGAAAAAGCAAGGAGAAACAATGACTTACAGAGAAAAAAAAAAAAAAAGGAAAAGAAAACCACTATGTATGCATGGTTGGGGAGAGGGGAGGGGGGATTGGGCTTTCTCACCTGCGACGTCCTGGCCATCATAAACCCCTCTGTGAACGGTGCCGAAGGTACCACGAGCAATAGCACCCTTTATAATAAGCTTACTGGGATCGATCTCCCACTCTTCCCTAGTGACCCGCTCCTTCTCTCCCTCCTCCTTCTTCTTCTCCATAGTCCATGCTCTACTGAGATGCCTCTCTAGCTGTTCATCCAATCTCTTCAGATCAATTTGATCTGCCCTAACAAACCCATCACTGCTCTCCTTCATTTCTCTTCCTATGTATTTACTATGTCTCCCAATCAAAACAACAAATCAGTCTTTTTCTTCTTTAACTATAACTATCTCTATCTATTTCTACAACAAAGAAAGACAAGAGCAACTGCTGTTGTTGTAGTTGCAGCAAACGAGAAAGAGGGATGGTGGGTTTCTGTGTTCTTCCTCTCTTTCTTTCTCTGTTGCACAGTTCCACTTCTCTTTCTCTTCTCCTCTTCTCTCCTCTCTCTCCCTATCATCCATGTGGGCACATGGATTGCCTGAACACAACGTGTGTTTCTGACCCACCTCGGTCTCCTCTTCTATTTTATTTTCCTATTTCTTCCTTCTTTATAATCTCTCTCTCTTCTTATATTAGTCTTTATCTTAGGTTGAGGTTGAATGGTTGATCATTTGATGGGTTCACGGTCAATGTACTTTTCCGCAACTAATCTCCTTAAAAGCTGCCTTCCGTTGATACTGGAAAACAAATGGAGGTTGGATAGGATAGTGAATGTGATCTCCGTATAGATAATAGCTTTAAGCTTGAAATATGATGAAATCCCAGTTTTTTCTTCTGTTTAGAGATAGAACCAGATTACTCTTATGTTTTTACCTTATTTATTGGGCTTGTGTAGTTACATTTGAATCTGTTTTCTTTGGTAGGCATAGCTTTACTTTGTTGAAGTTGAACACTACAAAATTCCAACTACCATGACCATCAAATCAATCCATAAGCAATACAATTCAACACACTAATCGAAATTAGTGGGGGTTGAGTTTGATAGTGTGATGGATGGAAATAATTGGATAAAAAAAAAAACTATTCCAGAATATCCAGGTCAATTGTTTTTAGTTTTTACTTCTGTACCATTAAACAAAATGGTTATTTTAGGAATCAGGCCTTTAAGCTATTATTTATATCAATTGGGAGGGACAAGGAACGGCTAAGATCTCATGATGGGTGGGGTCGTTTCCACTTTCTTGATTGGAGGACAGAAGGGGAAAACCACACCTTAGTCCTTAGCCAAGAATTGCTACATACTAGCGCCATATCTGGGGGAAAATTCTTCACTCTTCAGGCATTATTCATGATTGTGTACTGCAACAGACAGAGGAGGTTATAATAAGAGTATATGTGGAATCTTGTCGTGGAGGACAAGAGGTGTGAACCCAGAACCTTTACCTAGGGAAAGCGCATTCGCCTATCTGTAGATAGGCTATGAGAGACCCCATAAAGGTCCATCATCCATGCAATGCCAAAAATAACAAAACCATTGGCAAAAGGGGCCCTTCTCTCTCCGGGTTGAATGAATCAGAGAGGAAGAATGAAAATTAAGAGACAAAGACCTAAGGCCCCATTCACATGTTTGCATGCAATTGAGGCCATGACTTGATGCTTCTTCAAATTAAACATTAACATGGAGATGTACCATAAAAAGTCAAATCTCGAAAAAAAAAGAAAATAAAAGAAATGGAAGGGACAAGTTACATATGGGGAGATGGGTGTCTTTTTTATGTATCCATTTATTTTGGTTCAACAGTTCTTTATCTAATAGAGATAATGTAGAAAATGTTATCTAAAAGGAAAGGGTCTGGACGGTCTCAGCTAAATTCTTTGGCCATTGTCATTGGAAGTTTAGTTTGAACTTTGAAAAATACACTAAAAGTTGATAAGGATGATGGTTGAGTCAGGCAGGGGGCATTAATTACTTTGATTAATTTGAAGAAAAACAGCCAATCGTTCGTCTAATTCCAGTTGTGTAAGAGATTTGTTTGAGTTAGAACTTAACCCAATTGGATGGTGGTCACTCAATTGTCAAAAGTTGTCGAAAGCATGAAGTGGGAATGCAGAAAACCAAATCTAAACGTCTCTCAGGGTTTAGATTAATTAGGTATTGTTGACCTTGAATAGACTGATGTGGAGATATATGTGTAAATTATTGATAATTTGTGCATTTTGATAATAATTTCTTTATTGTAATTATCTCATAAGTTATGTTTCATATTCCACATTAGATGAATCCCCTAAGAACAACTAATGAGACAATAACGGAGCTTTTTTTTTTTTCTAAAAGAGACAATGGAGTTACCCTTAAAAAAGGGCTTCAGTTCAAGTAAATAGTAAATTCAACAAATTGCTTTTTTTCTTTTTTTGTTCTTTTGTTTTCTTTTTTAGTAATTTGCATTATCAACAAACATGACAACCACAAGGCTACCCCATGTTGTGTAGCGGTGAAGCCCATTACCAAAAAAAAGGTGGTTGAGATTGAAGCTCTGCCACAAAATCTAAAATCTGCATCATAATGGGATAGATTATAGTTTTGAAATTCTGGAATAGATGAACCTGTATTTAGCACACAATATCCAAATTTATTAATGTGTCATATGGGGAGGGGTTTTGGGCAATTAAGGAACATATCCAAGAAATAAGTGTGACAGAAATGTATAGATTGAAATGAATGAGTGTATAAAAAAAAACTCATTGTTAAGAATTTAAGAATAGTTTTAATAGGTAATAAAATGAAGGAAAATATATTAAAATGGTTGATCTCTGGTCATATGCATAGAAAACCATTAATAACAATCTTTTTTTTTTTTTTTTTGATAATACAAGGGAATAAGGAGAAACTATTTATTACAAATTGAAGGGATTAAAAGGACAAAGGTAGACCTAAAAGAAAAAAAGACATTGATAGTAAGAAATGATTTAAATGCCAAATAATTTAACAAATGGATATGGACAACAAACAAATCAAACTGTTGAAATAGAATTCATGTAGCTGGCGCAATATTATTGGGATAAGGCTTGGATGATGATGAAAATGAGGAGAAGTCAAATTTAATTTAGACAGCTAAAATTCTTTTACTAGCATGTTATGCTAATCCACACATCATCAATGTATCCAGCATCATTACTGTGGCATAGAGTTCATGCGTGTCATGGAGAGACCCTGTGGACAACCAAATCTTTGGCAAGCCCATCTTTTAGTTGGATCAGCTTCTCTGTAAGTAATCAGTCCATAGATATAATAATTGCATAAAAAATTTAAAGGGAGAACAACGGTTCAACCCAGGGTTAGAATTTTTAGACCTAAAATACAGTTGGGTGGGTATCGGTTCTGAATTGATACCAATTCATGGGCGGGTATTGATGTATAAAATAGGATTTTTGACATTTTAGATGTTTATAGTTTTACGGTGGAATTCAGAAATCTGCCCGTACTTTATAGATTAATTAAATAATAAAATATAAATATCGAAAGTTATGGTAATAAATTCAACTTCAAAGTTTAAATTGAGCCGTGAAAGAAGCTCACAACCTCTTATGTAGAACCTAAAACCTGTTGCATGAGAGAGCTAAGGTGGATTACTTAGATACTCTTAGGTATAGGCTTTGGAAAATACCTATGACAAATTACTTAAACCTCCCTGACAAATGCTTTAGCTTTTGACAATTATTGGAGTGAAACAACCCAAAAAGCTCTTTTACACATACATTGCAAACCTGTCATTTTAAACAATAGAAGTAGGTGGGGTTTGAGTGGTTTTATAAACTCGGAGAGACAAGTGGGTCTGTTTCTTCAATACTATCAAAGGGTAAAGTTGGTATATAAAATGTTGTATTTTTCTGTCTGAAGAAAAAATAATAGGAGCATCACTGTAATTTTATTGTGTCCATCCAGGTCAAACTAATGAAAGGGGGGTTATTTGTATAATTTTACTGAAATGTAATGGAAAATATTTGAAAAGCTCAAAAATAGAGGAGATTAAAGCAGTTTTAGAAAAACGCATTATTACCCTCTTAATTATTTGAATGGGCCCCCAAATGAACATCCTGTCCCAGCCTGCAGGGGCTGCGAACCCATAGATCGAACGCCCATAGAGAGAGAATGCGTTACACCTTTACCCTATAAACATTACCATGTCTCCTCTAGCATTGGTGGCTTATACCTGAACTTTGACCCAATTGTGAATTAATTTATACGTCGTAATTAATGGCTCTGTTATATCTGCCTCAAGCCAAATTTTCATCACTAACATGCTCAATGTATATCTCTTAAGGGTGAAACACTTAAACCAAGTTTGCATGCTTAAAAAAAAAGGATTTAGATACACAGTAGCTAGAATTTTTGAGCTGAAACATTACCCTCCAACACATGGGGTTCTTTTGGGCTCAAACAATTTTTCACCTAAAAAATTTCTGGGCCCTTTAGCAAGCTTGTTCCCAAACAATGGGGCCATAAAATCTGTTCCTTATTATTGCGATGGTTTTTTAATGTTTTTTTTTCTCATTAAATCTATATTAAATAAATTTCATACTTATCTTAATTAAATTATAAAAGTTAAATCCAAACACTATATGTTGTTAAACTTTTTATGACTAACAATTATTATACACTCCTTCTGCAATGTATTTATGATTGAATTAATTAGGTTGAATATAAGGATGCCAACGGGTGAGGTAAAATGGTAAACCTGCATTGACCCAACTGGATCAACCTTGATAAAATTTTTGATAAGGTTTATCGGCACCAAACCCAATTCGTTGACATAGTGTCATTGCAACATTTGTAAATATAGCCTTGGTTGAACGTATACATAGAGGCACTTTTTATAAGATGGGCCAAAGTGTCGGTATATTTGAGAGATGAAGATTTAGGGTTCGTTTGGTAAGTCTTTTTGAGAAGATTTTTTGTAGTTTTGATAGTTAAAAGACGTATTGAGCTTTTGACATAAGATCTGGGCAGTCCGAAGATTGTTTGGCATATGTGCGTCTTTTCGTGTATCGTTTTGGGTCTTTTCGCGCGAGATTAAAGCGTGAGATGCAGGAAGCTTCACTTGGAGCATCCCGAAATCAGTCCAAAGTGGGCTTCGCACATCTTTTCGGCGTCCTGTCTTTTAGCAGCTAGATCTTCCACATGTCAAATGAAAATAGACCGATTTTCGGTCTTCACGGCTTGTAAACCGCCAAAAGACCACGCGAAAAGACTCGCCAAATGGGCCCTCAAATAAGTTTGGCCTTGTTTAGCGCATCTTTCCATGTGGGTTGTTGGTTATTTAAAAGTTCAGCAGCCCGTGTTTTTGTTTATTCACGTTTGAATGGGGGAAGATCTAGCAGTTGAAAAACTGCGCCCCCCCAAAAGATGCAAAAAGCTTGATCCAAATTTATTTTGGGAAGTTAGAAATGAAGCTTCTCACCTGTTTTCGTCTCGTTTTCATGTGGAAAGAAGCACCTCCAACCAAACGGTCTGTGGGAGCCCAGTATGGTTTTTGACTGTCAGATCTTCCAAAAGATCTTTCAAAAAAACTTATCAAATGACACCTTGGTTTAATTACTTTAAAGAGTGAAGAACCAGCCGATTTGAGCTACAAGGATTTTTCACCAAACGTTTATAGAGCTGTATGTGCAGGCCCACCTAGGCATTGCGTTTCAGCCATTCCAAACATGCACTCAATACCCCATTTCACTTAGTCGGGTTTGGACCAGTGTCTCTAGATATGTTCGAATTAAGCCAAACATATATTTTATATTTAATCCAACCCCATTGATATTCCTAATCTGATCCATCTAACCCATTAAAAACATCTTAAGTTCAGTTTAGGAGTACAAATGCAAATATATAGAGTACAAATACTTATAAAATAGTATAAAATATAAGGTTTTGTACTCTATATATTTGTATTTATACTCATTCCAAATTGAGCCTTAGGCTCTATTTGTTTGCGATATAAACACTGAATCAGAGTATTTATGTACTCCGGTTTGCATTTGCGAGTGTTTATTTGATATGTAAAAAAGTAATGATTATCAGATTAAAAATGTATTTTCTGACACTTTTGTACTATGAAAAGAGAGCATCACTATACATATTTTTTGATAATTAACTTTTTGACCAAAATTAAGACATTGGAGCATAAGATAGTTGGAGCATTTAATGATGAACCCACATTTTGCACCTATTTCAAACAAACAAGATGAATGCAAAAACGTTTTAAAATGTGAATCGTATTTGCATTTATGAACCGAAAAAAGAGTAAATATATAGTGTACATATTTGCTTTCATATTTGGATGAAAAAGGATTAAATTTTCATTTTTTACCATGCCCTGCTCTTTTTTAACCTAAGAAGAGTGATTGGTGCCAAATCCAAAACAGTTTTCCTAAGAGCACAAATTTGACATAGTTGCAAATAAAAATAATTAAAAAAAAATAACAGTTTGTGGTGGTTATAACAAGTTGGGATCTGCCAATAAAATACGTTCTAACACTTCATCAACTTAATCTAACACCACACATCTCACATTGAGATGGGGGATTAGCATAAAAATGAGTATGAGATGTGTGGTGTCAGATCGTGTTGATAGGTTGTTGAAATGTATTTTATTGGCTGGTGATTCGGACTGGGTTAATGACAAGATCTTATACGCAGGGCATACGTTAAAGAAGTTGTCGAGGAACGGCTACAAGCAAAATAATCGACATTATTTTTTTGAACCCTCAAGACAAAATCCATTCAATTAACAATACAATCATATTTCTTTTGGGGGTACAAACAATACAATCAGATGGGAGGAAAGCAACAAGAAAAGAAAGGGTCTTAGACCACGTATATGAGATTTACGGAGCATGTTAAGCCACCAAGTGTGCAGCCTTATTGCCATGTACCAACCCAGGAATGTATTTCAATGAATAGTAGCACAATGATAAGCAAATAGCCATGCTTGTATTCAGATTTTTTGTCCACAAGAACCCTACCCACTGGACAATTAGTGGCATTGGGAACATTTTTCATACTTGTATATTGTCATTTATGAGAAATGTTTTCAATGTACAGTTGTGGTGTCCTATGGATAGGTGTGGGTAGGGTTCTTGTGGGTTAGAGATTTGGACGGGCCTTGTAATTGTCAGTATACCAATAATGCACCAAGGAGGAGGATTATCGGACTCTGGATCACCTGTCCACGAGAACTCTGTACACATCTACTCACAACACACTACCCCCATGAATTGAAAATATCTGCCCTGCATAATATCATGTAGGAGAATGAGATATTCTCTATGTGTGACTGTGATGTTATGTGGGTAAACGTGGACAGGAGATCCAAGCTCTATCAGTACCCCTAACAAGGATTGTATCACATTTAGAATTGTACAAAACCCTAGCCAGCTTTAATCCTTCATAAAATGAAAAATGTATATATGATTTTACCTCCAAAACATAAAATAAACTTCAATGAGATTTTTCTCTTTCGTTCCATGGCCTACACAATAGAGAGTAGCCCGTCGTCCACCAAACCCATAACACCCCCACCAAAATAAGGCTATGATCCATTTTTTATCCATATATCAGGTCATCTGGATATGGGTGGATCCATTTTTTATCCAACTATAAATGGTTTGAGTTTTTGCCACACACCTTTAAACCGAACCCAATCCAAACGGAAATTGAATTATCCGCTACCCCGCAGGTTTGTGTAATGATTCTTTTTCTCTTTTCAAAATTTAAACTATATACCGATACCGAAAATACATTATGCGGGAAAAAACATCTTAACAATCAAAGATTTAATAACAGTGTTTACCAAAAAATAAAAAATATTTAATAACAGTGATAACTGGTTACCAAGCTTTTATGCAATTCGAAGGAATTGCATGGATAAATTAACTTCCAATTGGAAGGAAAATGTAAAACATCGCCAAAAGATACCCTCCACTTTTTATGCTTTACCTTTTTTTTTTTTGTGTGTGTGTGTTTTTATTTTCATGGGGCTATGTTCCTGCCCATGATGGGTTGGTAGTAGGGGGGGTTAGAATTCAGAAATCTACATCAGTGTATCCATACTTTTTCCTATTATGCCTCCGGCACATCTCCGATTATCGTCTCCGACAGCTGCCTCCCACTGTCGACTCCAACGATCAAGAAAGCCACTTCTCTCTCTACCCATTTTTTCTCCTCCTTCCACACCTACCTTCGACCGGCCCTGTTCACCACCTTTTTCGAGAACACCGAACTTCCAACGGCAGTACTATCCCAGCATTCTCACACAACTCCGGCGTATATCTGATATCTCAATCATCGCTCGATTTCATTTTCTTCCTCTTTCATTTCTCCTCTTCACCCCACCGTTCAAGGCTTTTTGTAAACAATCCACGAAAGCTTTGTTCCCGGTCCTCATCACTGGTTAATTCGAAAGCTCTGTTCTCGGTCATCATCACCGGTTAACCAGAAACATTAGCAACGACGGAAATCTGACTTTTCCATCCTCCTTTTCCATTTCGAAGGAGATTTACAATTAAAGGGATCGTCCTTGCCCATCAAACTTTCGATTGCAAACCGTTTCGCCACCGTTGGTTGAGAAAACAGTTCGGAGGTGAGCTAACTGAAATCTCCCGTGTACATCGTTCTCAGTCAGGCCAAAATCTGCCTAGGTAACTCCTGCTTGCGTCATTTTCTTTTTTTTTTATATATATTTCCGTTTCTTCTCCTAGTTTCTTGCCATGAAGTTTTTGGCATTGGGCTGGCTCTCGGAGCCAGTGAAGAAGCTCCCTGCCGAACCAGCTTCAGTCAAGTTTGTAACACACCCACCTCTACCGTATTTCACATACTTAATCTATGGTTAACTAGTTATTTATCTTCTTTTAGTTGTACTTATCTTTTGCGATTCTAAATTAATGTATTTGTTAGAAGTTTCTTAGAAAGAATCAATCAGTTCTCTGCAACTTTTTTTTATCTGTTTTTGTTTTCTCTTCGAATGATGCTTTTGCTTGCCCATGGTGCGTTAGTTTTCTTTTTTTTTTCTTCTGTTAAAGGCTTAAACTCTGTTCAGAATAAGAAGTCTGTGAAGTTTCAAATCCTGATGTATCATTCCCTTTCAATCAGTAGTTCTATCGATCTGTTATTCGTTAGGTTTGCTTTACTTAAAATTGATACTGGCATGGAATTTACTCTGATTTCAAGAGTTATATTTCCTGTTCTGTAAGTTAGATTTAATGGTCGTCTGGTTGGATCTTTTGAGACTGAGATGAGAAGCATGAAGTCTATTTAGTTGTTGGATGTCACTGAATTGTGATCTCGGAGGCGATTGTTGGTGTGATACTCCCGATTCCCGTTGTTCGTTTCATCTGCCTCTGCCTCCGCCTCCGGCAACAGGCGGAGATAGGCGGAGGCGTTGCCGGAGAGGGTAGCAGGCGGCTGTGCTGTTAGATATATTGGAAGAAGAAGATGAATAATGATTTTATCCTTAATTAATATTATTTTTAAAAAGTTTATCTATTTTTTTTTTAAGTTATTTTAAAAATATTATTTGTATTGATGTTAGAACCCAAAAATTGCCATTATATGCTATTATCCCATTTGGATTTGCACCTCACAGTAAGTGGCAAGCAACCATACGTAATAACAACAATGACAACATAAAAGGATGGAAATATTCTCGATGTGCGGCTTCAAGTAGTGGAGTTAGTGTGTTGTGAGGAACAAATCTAGATTTTTATTCATATTCATAACCCCTTTCAATTCTTGTAAGCGATGATAGCGGGATTTGATCCAATCAACTGCAATCAGCCAAGACCTGAACCAGTTGGCACTTGGCACACTGTCAACTGATACACTCCAGCCAAAAAATAAGAAAGAAAAGGTCTCGAATTTATCAACTCAAAGGTGGTGCAATAAAGGCGTAAAATAGACAAGCAAAGCAAACACGTTAAAGGGCAAATCCCGTGACTTTGAACCATCTCATGATTCTCATCTTATCTCCCCAGTCCCCAGTCTGGTCCTTCTCTTCTAATAAGCCTTCTGCCGTGCGAGAAGGATTAACTCATAAAAGAAAGCTATCTTAGCAAGAGGTTGAGATCGGAGGTCGCTGCAACACGGTCACAATCAATAGTCAATATTCAATACATATAGTCATAATATACACGAGAACAAATTCAATCCAAACACAGACAGAGAAAAGAAGATAGACGAATATTGGTTTGGAGTGCCTTTGCGTCCGGTCCTGGAAGATAATCCGAAAATGAATTAGACAACGAGAAAACTTAAATATATGCCAGAGCTTCTTCTGTTCACTCCCATGTAGGGATGTCAATGGACCGGATTTGGGTTGGACCCCGTTCAAATCGCATTTAGATTGGACGGTCCATACTTTTGCATCGGATTGGACTGGTCCTAAGTAATTGGTGGACCGAAATGGACGAGGCCGATTTGTTTACAAACCGTCTGAGGATCGAGTTTATTTCGGACTCCACCTCTCCAATTCTCCAACCAACCTACTGACTTGTGGTTTCTCCAAGCGAACTCTGTCTCTCCTAATTTCCAACGGTTTTTTCTGATGGTTCTCTCAATCGGCGACGTGTACTGACCTAGGGTTTTTCCAATGGTTCTCTCTCCAGCCTACTAAGAATCGATTTCCGTTGGTTTGCTTGAGCTGTGTGTACAACATTTCTCACTGGCGTCTATCTCTCTCCGAGTCTCCGGCGTCTATCAATCGTTGAAATAGATATATACCACCCCTCGGTTGGTTTCCTTGAGTTCTAGCCATCATTTTTTTCTGAGCTTCGTCCATAGACTTTCATGGAGGTTCTCCTTCGAGCCTCCTTTGCAACTCCATTTTCTTCAACGAGCTCCAAATGTGTTCATAGGGAGAGAGTTCTCAATAATCATGTTTCTTCTTTGATATTCGGAAGTGGGATTTCTTCGTTATGTTCATTTTCTCCCCAAGAGTTCTCGATCATTGATAGGGCAGAAGAACTTTTTGAGTTCTTGAATCTTCAGCTGGAAAGCCAATTGAATGTTGAACGAAGTAAGGATGTTATAATTCCTTTTTTCTTTCTGTTAAAAGCCCTAATTTATCTTAGACTTGATCTATTGCTTCATTTCTTTTTCTTTTTATGGCCACGAGAGAATGAGAAAGATTACATATTATTTTTATAATTAGCTGCTGATAAAGAAAATTTTATGTTTGGTTTTATAATGAATTAGATCCAGTAAGAGATGAAATTACTATATTTTTAACCATTCCAAACTTGTCTTAGATGGCATGCAAATTTCCATTTCATTTACAAGGAACCAATCTCTCCTTTCCTCATTTGTCTTCTCCTCAGCCAGTCAGCCCTACCCTCCCTTTTCCACTTCCCTCTGTTTATCTTCTTTCTCCCATGATTTTCTATAGGCACAACTGCAAATGAAACTGGCATATCATGTCCTGAGGGATGATATGTGAACAAAGGGAAGTGGACAGAGCAACTACTATCAATAATGGAGAAATGAATTAAAAGAAAATTAGGAAACGTGTCTACTAGGTACTAACCATGTTGTTTTCCATTGCATTAATTTGAGAGCACAAGTTATACCACATAAAACAAAATCATGTATGAAAAAATCATAATTTCTCAGAAAACCCCATTTTTCTTTGATGTTGTATCTTTAAGGCAGGTAGCGTCAATTTTATATATTTGTGAAAATTTTAATATATTTCTGCATTTTTTTTTATATTTTCTGGGCTTTATGTAAATTTTAAAATCATTTAATTTGAACCGGACCGGTCCATTTGCATTTCATTTGGACCAGATTTGGTCCGGTCCATTTTTAAATGGACCAATGATGGACTGGATCGGATTGGACCAAATCCAGTCCAACTGACACCCCTATTCTCATGGACCCCTACCAAAAATTAGGGGTAGCAGCTTTGGTTAGCCACTACCACTATTTAATTTTCCTAACCCAAAAAAGCCCGTAGAAAGCCCAAAAGGTACAGAAAGCAGAAACAGTGGTTGTAGGATTATTGTTTTGTCGTTTTGCATTATTCCAATTTTAATGATGACTTTAGTTTCTCAAATGCCATGAAATGCAAATCAATAATTCCAATGCATGGAAAACAAAAACAAATCTCCCGATCATGAGGACTAGCCATTTTGAGACACTTCACAAAAATTGCAATCAGCTTGGTACATGACTGCGTCCAGGCTTCTATTGAATCCATTTTACAAAAATGAGTTCTGATACAGCTGTAGAATGGTCATCGACTATACATTTTTCTTCATTTACAGGGTCAACCCGTCAAAGAGGGAGGGGCACTTCTACTTGTGTTGACGGCTCCTGATTTGCTCGAAAGTTGGAAAAAGCTCGTGATGCTGTTTCATATAAAGCATGCCCCTCGCTGTTCTATTTGAGATCTAAATCAACCTATATCTGTGTTGCAAATGAAAACAAAAGGCTCGTGGTAAGTGGTAACCATTAATCTCGGCATTTCTTCTTTGGCGTTCCATGTACTTGTGGTATGGTCCCATATGTTTTCAACTGGAAGTTTTCAAAGGCATCCGAAACTGCTTCAACCTGTAAAACAGATGCCCAAATAAAAAGTCATCATTTAACTACAACGAAAGCAAACAACAAATACGTGAATGACTCCTGATGCCATCTTTTACAGACCAGTTCAGGCTTTTTTGAGTACACCCTCACTATCATATCTTGATAGGATGCAGGCAGCAAATGACTTATCCGATGATCCTGGATAGAGAACGAATCCTCACTGACATAGTCCTGCTAAATTACAAGCTGTTAAATATATTATGATACAAAAAGGTGAACTTACCCACGAGTACAATGTATGTTTATGAAATTTGCACAAATAATCAGTGGAAAAAGGATGGCCTTTATCATATGGGTTTGTGCATCTTTGTAGTTCTTAAGGATACAAGACTTAAACTTAGAAGCCATGGATTCAACTTGTAAACCATGGACTTGAAAATTGAAATCCATTACTTAATAAATAAAACAAGACATTCAAAATGTTGTGCATGAAATAAAAGCCTTTTCCCCTCCCTTTTTATGGAATAAAAGGATCTCATTTGGTAGCCAAGAAATTTTCTATGCCAAGCACCCAAACTGGCATAGATAGGTCTCACATGCTGGAATAAGCCCTCATTTCAAAACCTGAATACAAAAAGGCAAGATGGCCCTTGCCAACTCAAAGACAGCAACATACTTTTATCCGGGAGAATTTAGTAACCTCGTTTCAAAACCTGAATACAAAAGAGCAAAATGGTTCTTTGCCAATTCAAAGACACTAACATATTTTTACCCAATCTGGATCTCCTACCCACACCTGCCCACCAGACACTACAGCTGCACATTGAGAACATCTCCCTTATTTGCATGCCACCATTCAAGGGAAGACGGCTCCTAGCCAACTCAAAGACAGTAGCATACTTTTACCTGGGAGAATTTAGTAACCCAGCTCAAACATCTTTTATCAACCCACTTTTGGTCCAAGTTGTTTGGCCAGTGGTGACCCAGGTCAGACTTGCATGATTGCATCTGAGCTTAAACAAAACCATCACAGGCCAACTACAAAGCATATAAAAACTATCTAGAAATGAAATTACAGGTGTAGCCATTCATCTTTCATTGTTTCTTGCATAGAAGCATAGGAAGTAGAAAATATTTTGTTTAAAATTCTTCAACCACCATGAAAATATACCAATTTACAGTGCTTTCAACCCATCATTGACCCATCCAGTTGGACCGATGATCTGGTCACCCGGTCACAGACCTTGTTCACAACCTCTAACCCTCTATATTACAACAAACTGTTGACTCAGTCAACAACCTGTCAACCTAGGTGGTTGAACAACTGACCCACCTGACCCATTCAGTGGGTTACCTTTTGTGTGATTTTTTTAATTGTTTACAATGTTGACATCATGGTTTTACCCATTGACACAGATGGTTGAACTGCTGCTCCATTGATGCATAAGTACAAGTGGCTCAGCCTCCATGCTGGGTTCTATAGTACTCCAGTTAAGAGGCCAAATAATATAAGAAATATAAGAGGCTAATAGTTCAATAGAAATATGAAGTTATTAAATCTCAATTCTGACCATGTAGATCGTTCAAGAAAGTGAACTTTTGGTACCTTGTAAAATTTGATGCTGCAATATAAAATACATTACAAAAAGAAGTATTAAATACTGAAATTAGAGGTTCCAGAAGAAAGAACAGAAATTTGGCACAATAATTATTAGGCTATCTCAAATACCTCTCCAGAGGGTTATGCCTTCCGCGAGTCAAATCAATCCTGACATTACTAACAGCAACATCCTCTTCTCTTAGTGAGACTTTACTAGTTTTCTACACTTAATGAAATTAGTGAGAACCCAAGTTGAGAATTACCAATCTAGAGCAAAGAAAATTAATAAAAATGTTTCATATGGACCTGCGCACAAACTATATCTTGTGGAGTGACATCTTTGAAGTGATCCAGCTGATTCTTTGGAACAGCATACTCATTGCAAAACTGCCACAGAGAAACATAAAATACTACAACACATTCTCCAGAAATAATAAAAAATATTAAATGTATATTTATTTCAAAAGGTTTTTGTACTCCCAAGATTAAATTCCCTCTGGTAAAGCACACCTTGTCCATATGGTGAGTAGAAATTGACAACAATAAAGTGAGTCGACCAACATCAATACCTGGTACAGATCCCTTCTACGAATGCGAAGAACAATATTCTTAGCTTGTGCCAGTTCTGGTATTGAAGATGTTTCAATAGTCTTCAATATTGTATCGTCCAACTGCAAATTTCCAAAAGGTACTTGATATTAGTCCTTTATGACTATTGGAAGAATAAAATATGAACTTAAATCCATAACAGAGCTCTTAAAACCTTCCAGTATTCGGATGGATTGTCAACATGAGAAGAAATTCCTAGACAATTATTTGCTTCTAGCAATGCATCTACAAGCATGAGCTCTATTGCCTGAAAAAGAACATGCAATTCTAACCAAACAACCTTTTACATAGCAACAGAATGGGAAAACAGTTAGTATTTACATTAGTTTGGAAATATCTGTAGTGAAAAATGAAAACATATTATACCTTCACTTTTGCATGTGTATAGACTGTTCGATGCAGATCAGCACGAGTTGCAAATAACTTGTGAACGGTGAGATCTGACAGAATAATTTAAACATAAAAAGAATAAAATATGGTGTTCATCAAGAATAGATGTGAAAACTGAATCACAACAAATACTGTGCCAGAAAACAAACAAATACTGACAATCCTTGGCACGATAGCAAATTTGATCACCCAATACCCGCATGGTTTCCATTAACCTGCAAGTGAAAAGGTAAGCTGTTTCATGTTAATTGAAGAATAGTGTGGAAATACTGTTAAATCTTCATATTGGACAAAGAGCTGGTTCTAAATAAACCAAAATCATAAACTTGTCATTTCCCTGAATCTTCAATATGTTTCAATGCAATTTGGGAAACCTCATATTTGTACAAAGATTTCAGAATTAAGTTGTCATAAGTTTTTTATTCAGAAGTTATATGCTACTCTTGAATGGTTAAGATTCAGAACATGTAATATTATAAGTTTATAATACATTACTGCATTTGTATACTGTTCAAAACTTGTTACAAGTAAAATTCCACTTTCACGTCATCACGTGTATTACTTCTGGTAATTAGCAAGGTTGTGTAGAATTCCAATTCGTACCTCTGAAATTGAAAATTGCAGCCCATACCACAAGCTCGACAATCACGAACAATGTAATCAAATCTACAAAATAATCATGTCCTCACTGCATGAGTCATGCACCAATACCAAAAGTATAGGCATCCCTCTAGGATGAGGGGAAAAGGGAGTGATATTCATTAATATAAATACCACCTACTTGTCAACATCTATCCCATTTCGACCATTTGCAACAATATCATACAAGAACTGCTTTTCTCTCATGCTCTGGAAAAAACAAATAAAACAATTTTATTCGACAGTGAAGCATCGAATAAGGTACCAAAAGGTGCCATAACCATATGATATGATAAGAGAACTATACGAATAGAATTACCATAAAAATGACTTACTTTTGTAGCTACAGTTTCAGAGCTATTGAGAATCATTTCCTGTCAAAATGGGGAAAATAAAAATAATATAATAGTGACATTAAAAAGGAAAGTTCATAATTTTATGATCCTATAAATTAAATATACCATTTTTACTAACGATCAAAAAAATATACCATTTTTACTCCAAGCATCTTTTTATGCACAGTTAAGAGTGAAACCAATATTTGGAAAGTTTAAATATGTAACACTTGTAAATAGTGGGAGCAAGACTAGTAAACAGCAAAGCACTTTCAATGCAGATGATCCCCACAACTTTAGGAAGTGATGTTTTGAAAGAGAGGAACAACTAACCACCAATATGTAGAAAGAGTGTACAAAAGATATTGGTTCTTCTAAGAATTAAGGAGCTTGAAATGAGCTGCAGTTAATGAGGGGTGGGAGTGACAGAAATTTCTTGTGAAATTTGATGTAGGAAAGGTTGGTGCTATATCATAAGGAAGAAAGTAAGGGTACAATATCCTTCTTTTTCTACATTTATTTTTTTGATGGGCAACGATCAGCAGGCATCATTATATAGTTGGGTTATGGAATGCTGTAAAAATGGTGGGTTCCGTAGGGTTGGGATTTTCTTTATTTAGTGCAAGATGTATGAGGTCCAACTTTTTTAGTGAATGTGTGCGCTATTGGTTTGAACATGTAGGGTGTGGTCATGTTCTGTGTGGGAGGCCTTATAACTGTGGGAGTTTTCTCTTTATCTCTGTTGATAACTTATCACCTAGCCTTGCATTTTCTTTTGATGAATTGATACTTTACTATAAAAAAAATGTAGAAAGTCTGTAAAGTGTTTATCTAAAATTCAAGGGATGACATCACAGGTCATGGTGCATGCATTGACCTACACACAATGTCACATATTAACTGCATGTATACACCATGACATATAGTACCATGATATTTCAGAATTCAGATTTAGATTGTGCTTTTTCCTTTTAATTTTCTTTTCTAACCAAGGTTATAGTATTATATTCACTTTACAATATTTTTAAGACCCAAGAAGTAGCCTAAACATGATAATTTCACTGGCAAAGTAACCCAGGAAACTGAGTAGACATTTCAATTCCAGGTCACTATCATTTAAAAGGAATGCTATTTTTGGTCGTGCTACCAGTGTGCCATTCTCATTCAATTTCTATCCTGCTGACCAAAAAAGAGGAAAACTAATATTCGATTTTAGTAGGATAAACAGAGCAAAACAATAAAATTGCAAGATAACATTTGAAGCAATTTTGACTTCATGCCAGAACCTATCAATTTGAAAAAATCTAAGTAGCCTGTGCAAATCCATTCAGTGCTTGATCACATATAAGTAGGTGAAGAAGATGACAACATTCTACTGCACTCATGGTAGAAAATCTGTTTTAACTCCACTACTTTCAAAGACATTGCTAGACTTCAACCATTGGATGGATCATCAAGGGTGGTGCCATAACTGCAAGAAACATATAAGCCAAACAATGCATGAAGAGAAAGAGATAAACTTAGTAATAAGTAGTGAATCTCATTACAAACTCACATGGTCAAGGGAATCAATTAAACGATGGCTTCTCATTTTTTACATGCTTCACTTTCCTCTTTGCCTTGAGAAAAACTTCCACAGATTTAGCCCATGGAACGTAGTTTTCCCCATTCAGTTTAATTGAGGTCATCTGTACCCCTAGGTAGTCGGGGGAAACCACCACACTAGGTTTCTGAACATTGTACCCATCTCCTATTGCTGCCATTGTACTCTTTCACAGTTGCCTCTAACCTGACTTCTCAGCTACAAGCTGACTGATGTTATTCACAGTTTGATATATCAGCACCTATTGCAGCCCCTAAATACAACAGAGAGAGCCCACGCCTTGTTCTTATTCACACTACTGCTGACTTCACAAACCCACGAACCACATAAGCATCAATTTAGCACTCACTAATCACATGTAGGCCCTCTTACAACCACTCAATAAAAGTTGTGCACCATAACACAGTCAAATCTGCTACACCCAGTTCAGACTTGTTTAACACATTTAAGAGGGCATTACACAACCACAAAGAACTCGGCAAGGTCACTGCATTACACCTTACACCACTCGGCCACCTGCAACAGCCCTAACCCACTCAACCACTTACAGCAGCCCCTACACCATTCGGCTACTGTACACAGCCCGTTCTAGGGCAAATTCGAACCTAGTTCTCTAAGTTCTCATCAGTACTAACTGATTCTTGAAGGGTTTCTACCCAGAAATACCACCAACACAAAAGGACTAGATAACCAACCTTCCTTTGAGAGTATCAACCAACCATTCACTGCTGAAATCACTTTCCTTGATGAAGAAGACTGTGCGCAGCAAAGAGAAACGAGCTGTGATGTCTCAGACCTAGGGCGAACCAGTTCTCTCCATTAACTAACCAGAAATGAAGAAGAAGGTGTCACGAACACAGCTGGGATGCTTTACAAACTGAAGCAGGTCAGGAACCTCGCTCTGATACCATGTTTCGAATGCAGCTACAGTAACCCGAACCAGGAGAGAAGGAAGAAGAAGATGAAGAAGAAGAAGAAAAGAGAAAGAGAGAACAGGAGGGTTTAGTCGAAACTCATTGATTCACTATTCATTCGACCCCCTAATGTTTATTAGGTTCTAATAACATTTACAAAGACTAAACTGCCCTTACTTAAGTGTGGGGCAGAGTATCACTAATAAAACTGCCACATAAGCAAGGTACTTAACAAACATGAGATGACTAAACTACCCCTATTCTGTTCACTTTAACAAAGATAATGCACAAAGTTTGCATAGAATGCTAACAATTTTTACATTATTGTATTAGTTTCAAATTTTCAATCTGGTGAGTAGCTACAATATTTATTATAAAATTTCTGAGGAACCACTGCAGTTTGTCACTCCATGATATGGAAAGGTTACCATAAAAGATAAATTGAATTCATGAATGAGTTTTAATGTATCCCATGCCTACATAGAAAAAAGAACGATCAAAGATGGAAAGAACAACTAATGATAAACTGCTGCTAAAGAAAATTATTAGATACCATCTTCAAAGAGAATACGACTACAGCATATGAAATCTTAATAGCATAAACTTACCTTCACTCTTTTAAGACTTTGAGGATCAATTTCAATATTGTGTTCATCAATAATGTATTCAACCATCCTAACTGACATTTCTTCATGAGACCTGGAAAAGTGAAAATCATCTCCACATGAGCAATGACACAGTTTCACAAAGAAACTACTGTTTTTTTCTTACGAAAAGTTGTTTTCCCATTTTAGTAAAATATTTCAACAAGATCAAAGACAAACATACATTACCAAGAGTGCAACTAGAGATCAATAAATGAATTCCAGTGAAGTTGTAATTTTACACAGGTTTAAACAAATAACTTTCATAAAAGAACTTATGACCCACATAATGGACAGAGAGGCACCTTGGGAAATTTTGAAAATTGTATTTCGACTAGCTTACCAAAATGTAGGATCTTCTTCATGCAATACTAATAGATCTTCTAGAAGAATGAATAGAAACTGCAAGAATCATCATGATTCAAATTTTAATAGGACTTCACTTCCACCAGCTTGTACCTTCCAATTTGGGGATTATTACACCAATGATTTCTGAACAAAATAGTGGTAAAGAGGCATTTAAAAGTCCAATTGTTACTGTTACATTATTATCAATTATACAATCCAAGTGCCAGAAAGGGCTGATAATATAGTTACCGAAAGACCATAAATCCCTAAAAAAACATAATCTACAAAGCTACTTTTCAATGGTGATGGAAGTGGAATAGCAAGATAAAAGAGAAAACAAAGCACTTTCTAGATCTTGCAGTTTGGCTCAAAAATTTGAACAATGCAAAATCTAAAATGATGGATTTTTTGGTCTGTTTTTCCCAAGGTCCAATTAATTGCAGAATACATGGTGGAAGGGTAGTTTCGGTCATTTTAATACCTGATGATTTTTCTAGGAGTGAATTTTGCTTCCATGTCTCAGTAATACATCACATAAATTATGTACATTGCCAAAGATAACAACAAACAATAATAATAAAGCCTTCTTAACTTTGTAGATGACATTTTTGCAACAGCAATCTAATATTTGAACTGAAAAGAGCAGTAACTGCATCAACAAAGAGCCTTAGTTTTCAATTCACAAGTGTTGCAACCATGAGTGTTAAGTGAAAACATAAACTTGAAATAGCAACCCAACATTGGAAACATCCTCCTTTTCATGTAATTACATTTTATAGGGAAAAATAACACATTTTGTGGAGGAGGTGAGGATTACCATTTGACACCATTAAGAACCCGAGGAAGAAAAGCACTCTCAAACAGGTGGCTGAAAGGACCATGCCCCATATCATGCAGTAGTCCTATAAACAGAAACAGAAAAGACAAAACAGACAGGATTAGATCATTCAAGAAGATCTAATTTCAAAGCAAGTACAGTTAATCACCTGCAATCTTCACAGTTTGAAAATCAAAATGATCAATTCCAAGCTCCAAGCCCTGAACACCACAAGTAATAGATAGAATATTTTCAATAATGTTTTGATTCTGCAATGAGAATGAGCAAAGCAAGTAGAAGCAGTTCCATACTTGGTAAGTTTGAAGCTTCTGAACTGCTTCACCAGCAAGCCAATACACTCCCAGTGAATGTTCAAACCGTGAATGTACAGCTCCCGGGTAAACCATGTATGTTAGACCTGAAAGATGCATGGAACTTTGTTTAAGAGATAAGTATATACCAACCAAAACTGAATTAAAGAAGAAACCTTTGTACTCTGATGGTAGCAAAAAGAGTGATGTATTAAGTGCACTGCATGTGCAAAATTAGTTGTTGCAAGAAAATTGTCTGAATTCTGTTTGTACAATTGATTTATCTTTTAATGGATCTAAATAAAAATATGCAGAAATGATTGCAAAACATGACTTCCAGCATGCACAGTTGTCTTTTTTGAGTTTCAATCTTCCTAAATCCCAATGCAAAAGCCTAAGCTCTAAATTGGTCAAGTGGTCCCAGAATGCATGACATGAATTAAGTAGGCGGAGCCTAACAAAAAAAATATGAAAGTAGGCGATGTGTTGATAAAAGAATAGATTAGGGCATTTTCGATTTGTGGTCACTTTCGCATTTCATCTTGTTCTAGAACACACCACAAGTGGAATTGTTGTTTTGTAAGTTGTTGCCGGATCTGGAGCCAGCAATTCATGGTTCCAGGACCAAAAAAAAATAAGCATTCTTTTATCACAAGATTTTATGGCTTTCTCAGCATGGAACATGGTTTATTGATGTAAGCATGACATGGCAGTTATATGGTAAAGGGCAGCCCAGTGCACGAGGCTCCCACCAATGCAGGGTCTGGGGAGGGACAGATGTACACAGCCTTACCCCTGCACATACAGAGAAGCTATTTCCAAGATTTGAACCCTGGTCACCCAGGTTGCAGTGGCAGTTATATGGTGTGTCTCACAAAACAACATAGCTAGTTATAATTTTCCTACTCAGCAATATAGTATGATCAAAAGTAAATGGTGGTGAAACTACATTTGCACATGAGTCAACAATTGATACTCACATAATAGTTCAAGAAATAAACCATGAAAAGCACGGCTTCTTTTGTTCTACTCGATTCAAAAAAATGCATTGTCATTTTCTGAAAAAAAAAATTGCACATTTTTTTAACCATACCACTCTTTTTTAGAACCACAAACTAAACGCCACCTTAGTTGATGAAAACCTAACATGTTATAAAGTTTTACTCACTCCAGCAGCTCATGAATGAAGCCATATCCCATGAAGACATGGGCTGATGGGACAGAAGAAGGTCCAACCCTTAGACCCATGGGCCCCAAAGCCCATAATTGTAGGCCCACCCAAGCAGCTCGTGAATGAAGCCATATCCCATGAACTTGGGCATGTTTTAGAAAAATTGTCCAAATCAAGTGTGCTAAGTAGGAGATTCTCTCAATCAAATCAATTAAAGAGATTGATTGCATCTTCAAATTTTAATAGACAAGACCTTAAAAATTTAGATTTGAATAATTTCTTTGTTAACAAGTATTTCCATGCAGCTATGCTTATTAGGAAAATAAATATCTATAGATCTTAAAAAGATACTAAATCCTAGTAAACACTGTTTTGGGGAGATGGGTGGAATATGAACTGTGTTCATTGCAGTTTGGTTATTTGGTGCTGACTCTAAGATTTTGATGGTATTGACTCCAATACTCCATCTCTAGGTGCTGACTTCTATAGAAACTTAATGATATTGACTCCATTAGGCTCAATCTTTATTCAACAATAGACACCTTGTGCACTAGTTGAGTTTTACTTTATTCTTTATTGGATCTTTTTTATCAGTTTCATGTTTGCTTTGCTATTATTCTTACATGTTTAAACATTCTTAAATTTTGTCCACCCCCCTTTTTCAATTACAATTAAGGTAAGTGTTAAAGCTAAAAAGATTGAGGGCCTTGTGGTCTATGATGCCCAAATTCAGACACAAACACAGATGCAGGTGCAGGAAAAGAAGATACAACGCTCCGTTTCATAAAATCTTAGACACAGATGCAAGTATGGGTGTCCAATTTAATATGCTTATATCATGCATTTATATCTAGTTTTTGAAGCTGTAAATGTCATTTGCCAAAGACTTATGCCTTGCCAAATTTATTTAAATTTCTAAAATGTGCAGATTTTTATAGTATAATTTGTTTAAACATACCATTTTATATATTTTGAAAGTGTTAATGCTGTAGAGTACATCTAGAAGTATTTATACAGTATCCAGTATCATATCCAACACCGGTATGCTAGGCATGTACAAGTATCCAGGTATTATAGCCTGCTTTTTACCAACTTAAGTTACTGAACCACCTACTTTGGTATTGTTTGGGTCCAGCATCAAAACTAATTGGAACAATTAGATAAAAGAAGTTTGTTTCTTATTGCAAAATAACCAAAATAGTGCTACAATGATCCTTTGACCAAGATGGTACTATATAAAATCAGAAGTTATCTGTGTGGAACTTCATACCTAAATTAAACTAGTAATAATGTGATTCAAAGTTAAATAAATGTAAAGACAAAAATTCTCCAGTTGCTGAACCCATTCAACCTCCAACGACAAATTTGATTGCTATCATGCTATTTTATCAAACGTAAGAAAACTGTGGCAGAAGCATTCATACCTAAATTAAACCTTCTCTCCTAACGGTTGACTTAAAAGAAGATAGTCAAACTTACCAAGTTGTTTTAGATCACGAAGCCTGCAATTTTGGAACAAAACCACATCAGATGGTTGGTAACTTGGTATAGTATAATTAAAATAACTGACTGAGACAATAAACAGAAACGAAAAACAATCAGAAATTACTTTAGTAATTACACTTGCCTCTGAAACTGTTCAGTGTCAATAAACTTCAAAGAGAGCTGCAACCATCCAGAAAATAGTACTCAAATTCAATTATCCAACTATCTGGAAATCCAGGTTAAGAGTACTTGTTGATAAATGAATAAAAAGAATGTAGGTGTAGATTTATATAAAAAACCAGAAGTACAGCAATACTATTCAGACATAATCATGTCCATCATCAACCCACAGATGTAAATCTAAACTGAAAGGTCGTAGGAAGGCAGCCAGACTTGTGAAGTTGATCGCCCAATTTAATTGAGGTAAAGCGACGGGAAATATATCAGAATTACCTAAGTTACTACTGACAGAATTGAACAGAGGGATGATGAACAGTCAGAAGAAAACGGAGGGATGAAATATCATGAAGCTAACTTACCAAGAAAAAGGAGAGTGAACTAGATTCGGTTAAACATATGAGCTGAAGTATATTTAGACTGCCATGAAAAGCCAAACGCTAGATCTCATTCACAAAAGCATTTATATATAGATCGCAACGTCGCAACTACCTATAACTCTCCAGTCTTGGGTTCTTCTATTTTTTTTATTAAATACTCTTTTTCATGGAGTACTTCCATCTAGTCTTGAAGTTCATGACTGAATCATTTCATTTTTTTCACAGTCTGCTTTAATTCCTATAAGTTTATTTTTCTCCTTCAGTCACTTATTAGACTCCATTTCTTTGAAAATCTTCTAACTCTACATATAAATTCCATCTAAATGCACCGTAAACAAAAACACTCCAATCCTGCCAAAATGAGGGGAAAAAAAAAGGATAAAGAAGGCAAAAACAAGCAGCCGTGAAACAAATGTAACGTATAATCAAGAATTTAAATCCGATGATGGACTCAGATGCTGATACCGGATCAAGATTGATGGTTCCATGGACGTTATCAAGAACGTTCTTCGAAAATCTTCTATCGTACTGGGATGCAAAGCTGAGCTCCTCCGAGAGCGGCAACTCTTTCCTGCAAAAAGCTTCCATGCTTGATTACTCTTTTTCAGACGGAGGGAATACTGCGAGAAGGATGAAGTTCGAAAACAACAGTGAAACGAGCGTTGGCTCAGGGGATTGAGGAAGTTGAAGCGCTGTATATAAAGAGCGCGGGCGATTAGAGTTGTCAGTTGTGAACCGAAGGAAAGAGATGAGAGAGGAAGAAGTTGGAAAAGCAACTTTACCGGAAATTTGGAGTATGTGAACCGCAGGCCGTCCTGGGCCTGCCTTCCTCCCCTAGATATTTTGGGGTCAGCCCGGTACGGTTTACGGCCCGAGCTCATACGTGTCAGTGCTGTGCCACGGACAGGGCTAATTCATGGCTAAGCCTTGGGGCTAGATGGGACCGTGGATGGGACCAAAACTACAAAAAAATTATTTAAAAAAATTGAAAAATAAATCTCAAATTTTTTTATATGAATTTTCATGTATACAATTGTTTATTTATATTATTATAAACTATGTATTATTATATAATTATAATATATAGTATATAAATATATATGTTGTGGGTGGCACAGTATGCACGACCCACGGACCTAAAACCCTTGGCCCAGTACAGCCCACACAATCGTGCCATGCCTGGCATAGCTCGCGTGCTAGGATATAGATGGCACAACCCGATTTACACCTCTATGCATGGGGGAGGGACCATGAAATGATGTAATGCTATAAGAAATGGATCAAATCAAATCAGTTGATTCGTTTATATTCAAAATTTCAAATTCAAATAAAATATTCTCTTAGTAAATTTGTAATCACACATGAAATAGTATTATTAAATGAAATTAAAAAATCAAATATATTAAATATTATTAACAAAATAAACTAAAATAACTTAAATGAAACTTGAAAATATGGTAGTAAAAACATATATTCATTATATCTTAATATCTATGAGGATGTTTGTCTTCATTGTGTTAGAGAGATAAAAGATAGATCAAAGTATTGGAATTTGTTGCTGCTTGGAATGGGTTGAGGGCCTGTAAGTCCAACCTATGTAGGAAGAAACACAACAGAGGCCCTGGGTGTTATTCCAGGAGCGGAGACTCCGACGATCAAATTAGCAAGGGTGCAATAAGTAAGGTGGGACAAAGCCTGAGTAAGATAGCTAAGACGAGATCACTAGGAAGTTAAAGAACTAAGAACAATAAAATGCCAAGATAGCTTACCTAAGGAGTGACACCATTTATTTATACTTGAACCTACCTGGAATTAGTTACAAATGAACGGCAAAGATATGATCTACCCTGCGCCACATGTTGCCATTTGAGGATGCCATATGCACCTTCATCAGAATTCATTACACTAGTCATCATAGCATGTGCTATTACATTAATGATATATAATCAACTATATTAATATATAGTATAAACTTTAAATATGTGAATATATATTGTATTAACTTAACCAATTATAAACCGATTGAATTTGGACATCAAGGCTAATTTGACCTTGGTGAAATGGAGACCTCCTTACATTTAAATTGTTTTTAATCATTTTAGGATAAACTTAGTGACCTCTCTATGTTCAAAAAGTTATGTAAATGCCACTTTTGTTCTTGGAGATGACTTTGACCTCTTTCAAAAATCTTACTATACCTGTTTGATTGCAATACAATTTCATTTACACTAAATGCAAAAGTATGCGAGTGCAAATGATTTTTTGCCTAGATTTTTATTCTTTTTAACTTACAATCAAATGATATGTGTTATATATATATATATATATTTGTCAATGACTACATTCAAATGTATGGGTAATTTATATATGCTATAGATATGTTCATGGGCCGGGTGGCCCGATAGACTGACCCGGCCGTCGAACAGGCTTGAACATGTTTATAGGCCCGCGGGTTTAAATTCGGGCCAAAAAGCCCGGCCCGCAATAAATTCAAATCAGGCTTGGGTTTTGTCAAAATAGCCCGGCTTGGCCCGACCTAAAATTAGACTTAAAATGGGTTATGTGATTATGTCCATTTGAATAATTTTTTTGATTTAAGAATGTAAAACTGTGTTTTAAAACGTAAAAGAAAGGAAAAAAAACCATTTTGTAGGCCCATTGTTCATTTAAATAGGAAAAAAAACCATATGAATTTTTAATTCTAATTTGAATAGGGAAAATTATAATTTTTTTTATTAGGTCGGACTTCGGGCTCGGGCTTCGGGCTTTTTATCAGGGCCGGGCTCGGACCCAAGTTATAGGCCCATTGGTCGGGCCGGGCTCGGGCTTGGGCCTAGCATATTTCCATTAATGATGAGTAAAAGCCCAGGCCGAGCCCAACCCTGCCCGGCCCATGAACAGGTCTAATATTATGCTACCATGTGACGTATACATGCCATTGATTACATTAAGATGTCACATGGCATCAATATAAATACCGATGTTTAAAAAATCGATAATCAAAATTGAATTGAAGCCGGTCGATTCATTGTCAGTTCAGTTTATTGGTTTTTTATTTTTATAATATATTATAAATAAATATATAAATATAATAAAAAATACATATAAAATATTATATAATAAATAATAAATAATATATTATATATTATATATATATATATATATCGCTCGATTCGATTAATCAAAATTTTCGATTCTTCAGTTTTTCTTGATCACCCCTAATCTCTCCCCGTGCTCCATAGTAGAATATTTTCGCCTTGACAGGCAAAGAAAGAAGGGTGGGGATTTAGATGCTTCTGATATTTTTGATAATAAAAATGATTCTGATAAGTAGTTATTATAGATTTATAGTTAGTTATAATTAAATTTCTGTTACGTGTATGCGCATTGCCCAATAGCAGTGACCTAAATAGTTGGGTCTACAATGGAAACAGCAACCGACCAACCCACATATGACTTTAATGATAGTCAACAAAATCCCATAACGGCCATTGGAATTATATGTACAACGATAAAACGGGAAGAAAAATGTAATTAATACCTTATCTAATCCAAGACAACCACCCAAATGAAATTCAAATTACAGCGCATGAAATGCCACCATGATTACCTAACAACCATGGGGCTGTTTGACACCGTTGCCCCTTTTCCAAAATAACGGTCGAAACACTTATTTGGTTTGACATTTGATGAAGTGGTGCTTGTAATCAATGTTTCATAGGTATTTTTTTACAAATGATTTGTGTATGTGTTTGGTTTCGTTTACATTTTTTTATTCCACGTTTATATTTTATTTGTGTGTAAAATTGAGAAAGGTAATAATTACAACTGTTTATAACAATTAAGCACCACTAGGCACCATTAGTCTTCATATTAATGTAATAGTGAAAAAATGTTTAACTGTTTGTAGAAGTTTTAAAAAATAACTTTCTCAAATGGTAGACGTACATAAAAACTGAAGTCCACTTTTTCCATTATCAATGCATACAGGATAACAAAAAAGAGGAACTGATGAAGTGAAGCCTATGTGACAATGTTTATTGAATAAATGCCCATAGAATCAAACATCTTGTATAAATATGATGTTTTTTGGGAAAATGTTTTCTTAGGGTTTTTATTTGGTACCATTGCTATTGCCATTACATGGGCGTTTTTTCAATGCCACTATTATTAGTAAAAATAGAAAAAATGGGAAAATACCAAAAGATCATACCTTTTTTGGTTTTTAAGACATGATTTAGAAAAATGTTTTTTGAAAAAATGACTAACCAAACAGTAGACATTTTTTCCAAAAAATGGATTTTTGATGTAACGCTGATGTAATGTTATTTTATAAAGAAATGGAATTGATGCCAAACACCTACTGAGAAAACGATGGTAATTGCCTTTGCCATTATTGACCAACATCAATGGTGATTAGCCTGCAAAAAAGATACCACCTCCATCCAAATATCATAATCTAAACTCTGTTGAGACTATAAGAGAACACGCCAAGTAACACGACCAAGCAATAAAGCATACTGCATAGTGCACCCATGGTCCATGCAAGATTGAGAACAATTTGAATGTGCAAGCAGGACAAAATGATCCTTGTAATCAAATGACATACGGAGTTGGATTTCCTGCAATAAAAGTGAGACCCGCCATGTATGAGATGTGTGGTGTAAGATGATGTATTAAACATATTTTGTTGGCGTCCTAACTCTAAATATACAACACAACTCAATATAAATGGAAAGCAAAGAGATAGAAACAGAGGTGTGGGGAGTCTTCCAACTCCTGGAGGAGTAAAGAGAGGGGATCACCGGAGGATGAAGACTCAATAAAACCTTGAGAGGGAAACCGAGATGACAACCTCTCGCATAGGTTTTGTTTATTGACCTAACTGAGAATTCAGATTTCCTTCTCACAAAATTGGTCCTCACATCCCCACCTCACAACACTAGAGTGATACATTAAAAAACATCTTTGATGAATTAAAATATACAAATAGAGAGATGTTACCAATGCATGACTACAAGTGGTGTGAGGAGGAAAGCGCTCCCTAAATGGTGACGGAATCTGCTCCTCACAAATGGGTGCCTCACATGCACATGAATTGTGCATTGGGAACATCTCCTGTGAATATTTACTGATAAGTACGGGAGATGTTCCCAATGCATAGTAGGATGTGCGTGTGAGGCGCCAGTTGTGAGGAGCAGATCTGGTCCCCTAAATGATATTTATTTAAAACTTTATAAAAACATTTAGCATTTTTCCTAATTAATTGCTACTAAATGGTCTTTTATTAATTTGGATATTTAATTAGATTTGGAAGTAAAATCTCAAGAAAAGAGAGCATATCATTTATTCATTAATAGTAGGCGGCCCCAGTCGCAGTCTATCACTTCATTGGTCTACACGATCAACTTAACATATAGAACTTTAACCGTTTAACGTATACATTTTAGTTGAGTCAACTGGCCTGCCCGAGACAAAATCACGTAGTGTGGGCTGGGCAGCCTATCATCATAGTAACATGCCAGCCCAGTGAATGATTTCGTCTCCGGCCCATCTGGTTGCATTTTGGTCTCCAATGTAAACACCATGGCACCATTGAAGTGCATTCCATATGATCAATCAGAACCATTCATTGAATGAAACCATCCTATTGGGAAACAAGATCTCCAAAAATGCAAAAACTTTGTAAATGCTCTGAAAGTACATACATCCAATCTGTTACATTGGAAATATCTCTCTTTGAATTTAATATATATACATATACAGAAAATATGCCTAATATGTGGCTGGATGTTGTGTTCTTACTTATTAAAGGTTTTACTTTCAGGAAGCTCTGATTCTTTGGTTGGGTGGTTTATATTCCATGAGGCTAAGAATTGTAAAGTATGTGAAAAACATGAGATCTCAACAAGTCCCATACAATCTCTTGAGCCCAGGCCATGAGGGCAAGAACTTGGTAGAGAATTACAGAGGGATCGTTTGGAAAGAATGCAAATATACAAAGTTTTGTTTTGATAGAAAAAGGAAAGAAGTTGAGGGAAAGCTGTTGAGTCTAGGTTCAGACGTTCAGTTTAGAAAGAGTGCAAATATAAAAATGTTCCAGTGGAGCATTTTATATATGGTACTTTTAAACCTTGTATTTGCATTGAACACCTTTTTGTTTTTGCATTGGACACCTTTTTGTATTTACATTCTTCCCAAACAAAGTCAAGAATTTGACAAAATAGCATCGGCCATCAAAGTCACCCATTTCAAAGAATTTGAGTAACTATATATGTCAAAGTGGTTTGCAAAATATCTTGTAAATGAATGGATACCTTTTGATTCCAAAAAAAAAAGACTCAATAGTGTGTAAGAACACTTGCTAGGCATGCATGTGTAAAATTATTAAGCATGTATAACATATGGCATTTGGATTTAGCTTTAATGACCCACATCTATTTTATATAATATAAGATGTTTGAATTTAACTTTTATAATTTGTATTGAACCAAACTAAGTATCTACTTTATATAGTATAGATAAATAATACATTCTTTTCCCTTTATTTTTACAATAATTTATACAAACTTCAAGCAAGTGGATCTCAAGAGGCAATAGTTGAGCCTCTGAAGGTTTGAGGAGATGGAAATGACACGGAATGTTGGTGGAGAGAGAGAGAGATTGGATTGTGGATTTGTGGTGCATCCAGGCCCTAAGTCCCCATTTGGACATGGGGCCCTTATGTATACTATTTTCTTTTCTCGGTTCTTAATGAGATTTTTAAGGACTTGGCTTACCATCTTGGGCTGGACTGAAGTGGTCCAATTTGATTTAAATTGGACCAACTGGGTTTATGGTCTTTCATAAGCCGGTGGTCTTATACAGCCTTTTCAATCTTGTGTTTAATCCTCCTTATTCCACCCATGAATTGTGGTTGAATTGAACAATTAAACTCAGCTTGGAAAGAGTACAAATACAAGTATTTATAGTGAAAATACATACAAAATACAAAATTTTGCACTCTACATATTTGTATTAGTACTCTTTTCAAATTTAGCCTTGACAACATGGTCTGGGGCCAAACTTGACGTAAGCAGCATAAATTAGACATAATCTTAGTAAACTTATTACAATGTCAATGAGATGTAAATCTACAAGCCCCAGGTTATTTCTCCCAACCCCATCAAAAGAGAGACAAAAGTATACATGCTTAAGACCTGTCAAAAAAAAGTATACATGCCTAAGAGAAGGAAAGGAAAAGTGTAAGGCTTTAACTTAGAACTCAAGGTTCGGACAATAGTTAAACTGTACCATTTGGTAGTAGTCATTTCTGTCCCTAAAATAAAGGAGGCGTTAGATCAAACTCGCATAACCACAAGCTTTCCCTGGCACTCTGGCAGGGCCAGTTCATTATACATATCCTGCTTTGAGTCCTACCCACACCAATTCATGTCTCACTACAGTACTACATTTAGAATATCTCCCAATATATATAGTTAAACTGTAGTAAAAACGACTCGGATCTCCTGCCCACCTCTACTCATAACACACTACCCCTATGAATTGAAAACATCTCCCCTTGCATAATACTATGCAGAGGATGAGATGTTCTCCATGTGTAAATATCATAAATATGGGCAGAATTTGTGTGTGCAAGAAATCCGAACTCACTAAAAATAGCATAATTTTCAAAGGTTAATTCTTGGACTTTTATAAAACTAAAATACTGACTTGTGCTATGTACATGTGCAAAGTTGTAAAGTATAATTTTGACATCACAAAATTAAAAATAACTTTTACGACCTGCACCAAGACGAATAAAAATGTAGTGCATGAATAATACAGGTGTTGAAAAAGTGAAATAGATCTTCAAAAATATTGTATCAAGTGTCAACGTCACGGGTCAGTTTGAAAAGAGTACAAACACAAAATACATACAAAATATAAGGTTTTGCATTGTATATTTTTATAATAGTTTAATACAGTTATGTTTGTAACCCCCAAAAAAAAATATAGTTATATTTATTTATTTTTCAAATGGTTAATAGATCATGCATGCATTTAGTCACTTACATTTAAAATGTATATTGAATATTTCCATTCAATATTTTTTCAGGGAAATCTGTTTAAGTGTTGTTTGGACATATATGAGCTTGGAGTGCAAAGGTGAAAGAAATCAAGCTATAACTACAAAAATATGAAAGAGTTGAAGGTTTAAATGGTCCTATATTTTTGTGGAATGTGCAAATAACCCTTGGGATCAGCTAGGATAACATTATGATGACACTATTGTTTATTTTCTTTGCGAAACTTCACATTTTCAGAATGCATTTCTAAAAACTTAGTCCAAGCTTCCTGTTTGGAGGCATGTTTAACCATTTCAGATCAGCTGATAAGTTTTAGGGGTCATTTGATAAACACTGAATTGGCAGAATTGAATTGTTTATTTGTTTATTTTTAGGCTCAATTTGAAAAAAGTAAATATATATATATACATGTACGGTGCAAATTGAGTCCCACCATGGTGTGACTGAAACAAGGGGTAATAATGAAATAGGCCGTAATATACAGGGGGGCATAGTCTGGCTCTGGCTGTACATGAATCTGGGGCGAGCTTTTGGGCCTACAACTAGGGGTGCATCTCAGATTGGCCCGAATTAGTATTTTGCACTGCCTTGGACTCGACCCTTTGGGCCTTTGTATAATACCCACGTTATGTAGATATATTACAGGCCAGGCTTGGAATATAGTAATTGGCCTAGGCTTGGGATGCAAATTTCTGGTGTTTCAGTACTTTATAATTTTTTAGTCTTTTTTTTTTCAAAATTGTTTCAGGGGTCGGCTTTAGGCATGCCTACCCCTGAAAGTGGCCAAACTGAAATACCCCATCCTATTGAAAATTTGAACCTTTATTGCATATTTTAAAATCAATAAAAAAGTCTACACTATTTTGATAGATGTGAATCTAGATATATCATATCATATCACTATTTTATCCACTAAAAGACAATAAATAAACAAATCAATTCAGCATAGATAATATATAATTTTGCTGAAGCTGCAGTTGTTTATATTTTTGAAAAATAAAATCATACATGTTTGATGAACGCCCCTAAATGTTTACAAGATCTCTCTCTAAACGTTCATAAATTTGATTAATTGATCAGGTCTTTGCTTGTCCTGTTCAACTGTCCTAGTAATATGGGATGAATAATCCTCGTTTTTTTTTTCGGGCTTCATGGGTGGGCTATATATAGGACCCAAATCAACTAATTACAACCGTATCACAATCGGTTACTTCTGCCCATCGCCTTGCCCAAGATTATCACACCCCTATTTTATGCTGCTATGTAAGGCAGTTTCTATAGTCGGATTTAATTAATAAAAGATGTAGACAACATTGAAAGAACCAAATCCTTCAACCTCTCACGTACCCTTGAAATCTCCATGCCAACTCCAGAACTAGTGACCTGAAAGTATCAAAAGTGTCCTAAGCTTGAATTTCTTTAACTATCTTCAGAAAAAAAAAAGTATGATAAGCAATTCGAATTTAGAAGTTAATTACCTGGGCATGAATTGTGTGGAAGATCTTATCACCAATACAGGAGAAACTGGCATTCACGACTTCAGCTCCTTCTTCCTCAAGAAGACTAATTACTTCATAAAATAGGAAATTTTTGTCGAACCCACTAACCAGAAGGACCTCTAGATTGGGACCCAAGTCTCGAAGTTCGAGTATGGGCAATGTAAACTCGATTTTCATTGTGTCTCTGAAGTCAGTGTTTATCCCTTTGATGCTCATTGTGAATTGCTTCCTTCCCTTGAGTTCTTCTACTCTTTCTCGCAATTGCTTTATATAGCTGATAGCATGATCTAAGTCTAATTTGTCTCCTTCCGACGATGCATCCTGAGAAATACAAAAGGGCCGGGTTTAAGAAATTATCAGTCTTATATACTTTGTACAGCCAGTCGGAGAGGCAAGAGGCAAGAGGAAAGTAATTGTACCTTAGAGGCGTTATGGTGCTTAGCGATGAGAGAGGCAAGTTTGAAACAGAGACCCTTCATGTGGATTCTTCTATTTCTCTCAATAATCTTCCGATCGAGCTTGGCCGATTCACTTCGACGACGCTGCTTCATCTCTTCCTGTTTTTGTTCCTCCAAGTTCTCTCACACCAGAAGCATCAATTGAAGTATTGAACAAAAGAACAAGAAGTGAAGAAGAAACGGAACGAGGTCTGAATTAATTAAGTGGTAAGGCGGTGAGCGAGTGGGACGATGAACTTTCCTAAGTCCACTTATTTAACGAGGAACAGGAGAAGGATAAGAAGAGTAGATCTGGTGAGGACTGGCCAGTGGGCAGTGGCCACTTATAAAAGGTCAAGAGCTCAAAAGCGAGTGAGAGAAGTGAGAACTGGCCCACAGCATTCGTTATGTTTCATACGGCCCCTCAGAGTCTCAGACTGCGGGAGAAAAGGAAGAAGCCTGCTGAAGCCCGGCGACTCTGTATCTGCTGACCACAAATAATGAAACAAGACGCTAGTCACAAATCTTATAGCCGCACAACACAAACATTTTCTTCTATTTGGGTCACAGTGGTTGAGCAGACCCGTCTTTCTCTTTCACTTTGGGAAATGGCAAGTATGGAGGGAGGGGCCTGCATGATGCAACAGATATGTCAGGCATGCCGTATTCAAAGACGGGTTGGACCAAACCAACTCGTTTACGAAACATTGTTGTTCTTGGTCAACCGTTCAATATATAAAATTATACTATTAACCGCACGTGAGACGCTTACCGAGTTTTACCGAGTTGACTCCGGCCACTGTTATCTCCGCGTTCACCGACCAGTGAATTAAATCATAAAGCATGTTTATGTGCGATTGGAAAGAAAGGCCAAGCCTCCCCTCATTCCTTATTCCAAAAGCAAAAATGGCGTTGAATTTATTTTTTTACTATACTAGTTGAATGACTGGCTGACTGCAATGTATAAGAGAGTAAGAGGAGATAATGGACAAGGATGGAAATGAGAATTGAAATATATACCTATAATTGGAAATTACATGAATAGCATATTGGATCTCTTAGCCACTAAGATTACAACCATTTTAATTGAGAATATTTTCTGTGTTTACGGTGGGAAGAATTATTGTAGATTGGATTGGAGCCACGCTATGGTTATATACTGTCTTGAACATTGAATAAAGATTGGAGCGAGTCACACCATCTCTTTCAGTTTATTTATTTATTTATTTATTTATCTCTTTCATATAGCACAAGGGGGCAGTCAATACTTATTGCTCCAATTACTTGTGCAAATTTCATTTGTATTGGAGTAAATGCATCATATATGGTGTAAATAGTGATTCCGATCTTCTACCTACAATAACTTTAAACACATTTACCCATGATCAAGTTATAAATTTCTATTAAGTTGGTGTAAAATTCATAGCCAAGAGTTTCTTGTGAATTTTTATTAAATTGATGTAATGATTTTTGAACCATATCAAATTGGTCTCATGTTCTTTTATATGATTTGATTAATACCATATAAGTGTGTAAGAAAGATAAAAAAATAAAATAAAAGAACAAGAGAGGGAGCGGAAGAGAAAGAAAATGAGAGATTGAGGAAAAACCATAGGTAGAGAGAAAATAAGAGAAATTGATAGAAAGAATGTAAATAAAGAAACCAATAACCATTTTTATTTATTTTTAAATCACACAATCATTGAGTAAAGAGAGATGACCGTGGGAATGAGAGAGAGAGAGAGAGATAAACTAAAAACCCTTTTTTATTTTCCATATCACCCAACATTAAGGGCAATTTCGGTATAAGCTTTTTGTTGTGTCCAACATGGATTAAGAGTCTCATGTTGGCAATAGTCATATAAGCCTTTGCTGACATGATGGGGGTTTTATAATTAGAAATGTAGAGCCAGTTGTTAGAGTTTTGTTGGTTTTTGGACCAACTTGTAGCCTAATTTTAAATATATAGCGCACTTTGACTATAGTTTGCCCTAATCTAAAAGCAAAGCTTATTTCTTATCTAGATGGTGGGTTAATGATCCAACTTTTCAAAGAAACCCATTATGTCATAATTGAATATTAAATATTTAAAAACGATAAAACACTAAAAATGAAAAAGTACAAAATTTTGTCAAAAACATTTCTAATGTTATATATTCATCATATTAAATAAAAATAATTGTTAAAATAAAAGTTATTTTTATTTATGATAGAAATGGAATACAAATTTAATAATAATTGATGAGGGCAGATTTGGCCCTCCAGTGAAATTGCGACACGTGGCACCTCGTGACAACTAGTCAAGCCCCCAGGCAACAACTTACCAAGTTGGTCCCCCCCCCGGGCACCGGTCTGGCTGGCCTGGCGCAACCTACGCGACCTGGCCGGATGAGCCTGCCACATGCGCCGACCTGGCAACCTGGCCCGGACACAGGCGCCGACCTGGCAATCTGGCCCGGAAACAGGCGCCGACCTGATGACCTGACCCAGACACAGGCGCCGACCTGGCAACCTGACCGGACACCGACCCGCCGACTAACACAGGCGCGGACCTGGCAAACTGGCCCGGACACCGACCCGCCGACTGACACAGGCGCCAACCTGGCAACCTGGCCCGGACACCGACCCGCTGACAGACACAGGCGCCGGCCTGGCAACCTGGCCCGGACACCGACCCGTCGACTGATAGGCGCCGACCTGACAACCTGGCCCGGGCGCCGACTTGGCCGCCTGGCACAAGCGCCAGCCTGACAACCTCGAGGAGTTCATCACCGTACCCCGGTTCTGACGGGATATGACGTCTTACCATTTGAAGGCTTTTCACCCACCTAACCCGCGAGGGCACCACTATATAAGGACTCCGACCCCCAAAGCCAGGGGGGAGAAAAAGGGTATGGTAACCCCCGCTCTCTAGCTCTCTCATTTCTCTCCAAGCCCTCTGTAATCAGAACGCTAACTTAGGCATCGGAGAGTCCCCGCCGGGAAAATGCCCCCGGGTCCTCTGATTCAGTTCCCGCAGGTCCCTCAGCTCCCGCCGTCTACAAAGGAGAGAAAATCACCTCACGTGGGGGGTAGTCGGGTAGCGCTGCACCAGGGAGCTCCACCATCCTCTGAGTTGCTGACCGCCTAGGAGCAAGTCAAGTGATGAGTTCGCCACCAGGGAGCACTGCCGGGCAGTTCGCCACTAGGCAGTTCGCCATAAGGCAGTTCGTCACCAGGCAGTTCGCCACCAGGCAGTTCGCCACCAGGGAGCACTGTCGGGCAGTTCGCCACCAGGGAGCACTGCCGGGCAGTTCGCCACCAGGGAGCACTGCCGGGCAGTTCGCCATCAGGCGGTTCGTCACCAGGCAGTTTGCCATCAGGCAGCGCCACCAGGCAGTTCGCCATCAGGCAGTTCACCACCAGGCAGTTCGCCATCAGGCAGTTCGCCACCAGGGAGCACTGTCGGGTAGTTCGCCACCAGGAAGTTCGCCCCTAGGCAGTTCGCCACCAGGCAGTTCGCCATCAGGCAGTTCGCCTCCAGGGAGCACTACCGGGCAGTTCGCCACCAGGCAGTTCGCCACCAGGCAGTTCGCCATCAGGCAGTTCGTCACTAGGCAGTTCGCCATCAGGCAGCGCCACCAGGCAGTTCGCCATCAGGCAGTTTGCCACCAGGGAGCACTACCAGACAGTTCGCCACCGGGCAGTCCGCCACCAGGCAGTTCGCCCCTAGGCAGTTCGCCACCAGGGAGCATCACCAGGCAGTTCGCCACCAGGCAGTTCTCCCCCAGGAAGTTCGCCACCAAGTAGCTCATCACCAAGGCACGTCACCACCAGGTCAAACACGAGGTACTTAGCCAAAAAAAAATTTTACACATCCCAAAAAATGGTACGTGACCAAAAACGGTTACATCAATAATAATAATAATTGTTATTTTCTATAAGCATTTAAGTTTATTATTAATCATATTGTTACCTTTGTTAATTTTCAATTTCTATCTTAACTATGACATACCTAAAATTCAATTAATTAATATGAAGAAAAATTTCTCACATTCAACACATGTGCCTAATTATTAGTAAGAACAAAAATATGAATGGTAGTTGGATTTTGTTTTTTATTATACTATATATACTACTATTAAAAGTAGGATAATGTGGAAATTTTCTTTTTGACTAAAATACCTCTATCTTAAAATTTGGTCACTCTCTAATTGTAAGGTCATTTGAACTATTACTTTTCACTTCATTGAATTCTCTCTCGTTAAACCTTATGTTTAAGGTATTAACTGCTATTTTCTCTTATTAAATCCTATATTTAAGGTATTTTTTCATCAATAAAATCAATTAATTAGACCTAAATCCAATACTTTTAACAATATCCATGTTTTTTCAAATGACCCATGAACACAACTATTCTTTCATCCAAGTGGTCCATAAGAAATTCAAACATTTGGGTAAAACGGATCAACTCATTTTGTTATAATTAAACAACAAAAAGTTTTAAATAAAAATAAATACAAAAAATTTATAGAAAAATTTAGGCACATTTTTAATATTTTCTATTAATCCTATTTTTATTGATGATGGAAATTAAATACAAAATTTAAATATCTCAACTCAAATTCAAATATAAGAAAATAAAAATAAAAAACACCCAAATTTATATATTAAGTTTGAAATATGTTTGCAACTAGACCAGATTGTAAATGATCACTCCTACATGGGTGGGTAAAGTCTAACTAAAACTCTTTATTCTCCTAGCTTTATTTGTTAAAAAATATTTATAATTTTCCTTATAGAATTACATATTTTATTAATATCTCCATATAATTGAAAACAAAACCAAGTAAAAAAAAAGAACACGCGGTAAACATGTCAATTAATTCTACATCTGATAATTGTACCTGAAGTGGAGCTCTCTAGTGGCGAGCTGTCTGGTGGCGAGCTACCTAGTGGCGAACTACCTGGTGGTGAGCTACCTGGTGGCAAACTACCTTGATGAGCTACTTGGTGGCAAACTACCTTGTGGCAGGCTACCTTGATGAGCTACTTGGTGGCGAATTACCTTGTGGCGGGCTACCTTGATGAGCTACTTGGTGGTGAGCTACCTGGTGGCGAACTACCTTGTGGCGGGCTACCTTGATGAGTTACTTGGTGGTGAGCTACCTGGTGGCGAACTGCCTAGTGGCGAGCTACCTAGTGGCGAACTGCCTTGTGGTGAGCTACCTTGTGGCAAATTGCCTAGTGGCGAACTACCTTGTGGTGGGCTACCTTGATGAGTTACTTGGTGGTGAGCTACCTGGTGGCGAACTACCTAGTGGCGAGCTACCTAGTGGCGAACTGCCTTGTGGTGAGCTACCTTGTGGCGAACTGCCTTATGGTGAGCTACCTTGTGGTGAACTACCTAGTGGTGAGCTGCCTGTGAGGTGTCGGGCAGGTGCCGAACTGACCAGGTGCCAAGCTGGGCAAGTTAGGTGACGAGCTTCCTTGCTCTTTAAAGTCCTACAAGGAACCAAATGTCAGAGGACCCGGAGTGGCTAACCCGGTGAGGTCGCTCCGATGCTTAAGTCAGTACTCTCATAGTAGATTGTGAGCTAAAAATCATGAAGTATGAGAGTTAGAATATGCTTATTTGCTTATTTGCTCTCTCCCCTTGCCCTTGGGGTTGGTGCCTTTATATAGGCATTGTTTGGCATGGGCTTAACGCACAATATCCGAGATTTCTACGAGGTCGTCTAAGTGGTTCAAGATTCCTGGAGGTAACCGCCATGCACGTTGACCACCCTCCGGATCGTTCGACATGTGGGCCAACTTCCAAGGATCATGGGAGAGTTAGGATATGCATGCCAAATTTGTCGATGAGCACGTCTCGCATGTCGCCAGGTCAGTGCCTGTGCCAAGCCGCCAAGTCGCGCCTGGGCCAGGCTGCCAGCTCGTGCTTGTGCCAGGTCGTGCCTGTGCCAGGTCCTGCCTGTGCCAGGTCGTGCCTGTGCCAACTCATGCCTGTGCCAGGCTACCAGCACGTGCCAGGGCCAGGTCGCCAGGTCGCGCCTGTGCCAGGCTGCTAGCTCGTGCTTGTGCTAGGCTGCCAGCTCATGCCTGTGCCAGGCTGCTAGCTCGCGCCAGGGCTAGGTTACCAGGTCGCACTTGTGCCAGGTCACCAACTCGTGCCTGTGCTAGGCTGCCAGCTTGCGCCAGGGCCAAGCCGCTAGGTCGTGCCTGTGCCAGGCCGCACCAGGGTCAGGCCACTAGGCCATGCATGTGCCAGGCCGCGCTCAAGCCGCCAGGTGGGATACCATCAACTTGGCTAAGGCAAGTTGTTTCCAAAACAGTTTCGGGTGTCACCTATTTGTTCTTAGGTGCCATGTGTCACAATATCATTGGAGGGCCAAATTCGCCCTTATCAGTACCAAAAACGCCTAGCTTACATGTAACGTATTTGAATTGGGATTTGCAACATATTTTTTTCCGTACTTGTTGAACTAAGCAATACGTCTCTAACAAGTGTCAAAAGGAGGATGCCAAGTGAATACTTATCTATCACACACTGCTTGTTTAATTTTAATGCAACATTAAAGGAAAAAAAAAGGTAAGGCAGAACCATATATATTTGGCAAATTTATATTAAGATCCAAAGGTTTTCTCCATCGTAAACTTACCCTCAATTTCTGTTTCCATTTTATATGTAATTCAATCTTATTCTCTATTACGGGTGAACATGGCCGATTCGGTTTGATTTTATGGCAGAAACTGGAACCTATATTATAAGGGTTGGTTTCAGGTTTTTGAAGGTTGGTTTGAGAGTCGGTTCTTTTATTGGTGGTTTTGAGGTCAATTACATTCCAGGGTCTATCCGTGGCACTTGTACTTTTTTTATTCTCCCCCTTCATAGAAAAAAGCATATTCTTTAAAAATTTGATTTTAAATAAATATATAGTTTAAAATTTATATTATCTATATTAATTAAATTTGATAACTTAGTATTTAGATTATCATTATATGGTAAAAAACTTATAAATTAAATTTAAATTTTGTAAATATTACCTTTTACACTATTTATTGTATACATTCAAATATTAAAATGAAAACAAATAATCAAATCACTTAAATAACTCAATGGTCAAGTGAGATGATGACTTTTGTAACCATGAATGCTTAGATTCAAATCTTCACATCTCTAAAAGCATTATGGGGTTTATTTCAAGACAGGTTCCGACAAGATCGGTTCCACCAAGGCTAGTCCATTGGGTTGGTTTGAATAGGATAAACCCCTAAGCCTTAGAACCAGCCTGGGTGGGAGTTAGTTCCAAGACTTGGAACCAGACCCTACCCTGTAACAGATTGGGTAGGGTTGGTTCAAGACTGGTTCACCCTAATTAATTGTTCTCTATCATTATCAAAAACACTCTTTTGAAAACTTTTGTTTTTTTTCCACGGATTTTCTCCCATCAGACACATTTATTTATAACATGAATATATTCGGTCAAGTCAACTGTAGAGAACAAAGTGAAGTAATCCCCATGCATCATTTTTGTTTTCTACGACAAAATTAAACATGACCGACCATTTACTCTATTATCTGTTTTTGTACGATAGAAACACCTTGGTTTATTTCTCTCTCCTCTCACATGTTGATTTATCCCATGACCCACCGATAGTTTTGTTCGACCATCAATCGATGGATATATATATATGCCTATTTTCAAATTCTGATTCGAGGGAAAAAGTTGAACAGAGGGGTATTATTGTAATCTTGCAGATGCCTTTCGTTTTGGCACGGGGGTGTGTACGTATAAAAAGGACAAGTTTAAAAGAATATATAATTAGCTTAATATAAAAAAAAAAAAACCACTATAGCCCCCAAGAGAAAATTCCTGGCTCCACTGCTTTCACTTATCCTTTTGCTGCACTATCCACACTCCAAACACATGCAGCCTTAGGTTGTGTATGGCTCAGTAGCACTGTACAAATAAAATTGTATTTGAGCATGGAAAACACGGATGATAATGATCGAATTGTGCATGCATATTTAATTAGTGGGGTTAGAAATGGTCAGCCCAGGTAGTCAGCTGAACTCCCAAGGAATTTTAACATTGGAATATATTCAATTGCGAATCCACTGCCGTGATCCAATAACATTCCCATAAGTTGTTGGCAAGGGGAGAAATCAGAAATCGATTATATGTTGTTTTTATTCATTTATCATTTAATCCAGGCGACGACTTTGACCCGTTTGGTATATATTCTATATTACTAAAGTTGTTGACAATCATCTGAAAGACCAGACGACTGACACTGATACGGTTCCTGAACAACTTTCTAACGGGGAAGAAACTCAGTACAGTCTGTAATCGCCATGCTACTTAATTAGCTCCATAATCACATCAAACTTGCTAGTTAATTCGTATTGGTTGATCATCTTGTATGTCTCCCGACTCTCCTCCCATCCTGCTACCAGAGGCAAATGATGTTGGATTCATGGAATGAACCACCTCCTTCAACCTTTCACTTACTGTTGAAGTTTCGATACCAACTCTAGAGCACTTGACCTGAATTACAAGATACAATCAAAAAACAACCTCGTTAGTTTGTTAGCTCTCAATATCTATTTATCTGTTAAACTTCAAAAAACTACCTGAGCATGAATTGTGTGGAAGATCCTATCTCCCACACAAGCGAAACTGGCATTGACGACTTCAGCTCCTTCTTCCTCAAGAACACAAATTATTTCATAAAACGTGAAGCTTTTATTCAACCCGCTAATCAAAACTACCTCAAGATTAGGACCCGAGTCTCTAAGTTCAAGCACAGGCAATCCCACATCATCGATTTTCATGGAATCTCTCATATTTCTATTAATTCCTTTTATACACATTACTAATTGCCTCCTTTCTTTCAGTTCTTCTATTCTTTCACGTAATTGCATTATATAACTGGCGGCACGATCCAACCGATCTCTTTGATTGGTTGCATCCTGAAACACAAAATACCGGATGGATTTAAGCATGATTGCTCTTGTGGAACTCATCCATTGCATTAATCAATTAATAACTACTAAATATCTTATGTCGCATTAAAAGAAGTTGGATTGTGATTTCTGAAAATTGGCTGTAATTGCAATAGAATTGGTGTGGAAGATAATACCCCCCACCCCCAGCCGGGCTTCTCACCGGGGGAGAAAACATTGAAAGAGGATTAAGTAGTTACGGAATATAATAGTAATAGAAAAAAGAGTTTTGAAACCCAGTAGTTCTCAAACCTTCATCGAAGAAGATCTCCACAGGGGGTGATGACAAATACAACTCTGATGAATCCAAAAGAAGAACTAATTAAAACGAAATTAAATTACGCGAGTTATAGCCAATTTTTAATTCGATCCATCTTTCTTGTTTTTTGGGCTGTTACAATGGTGTATCATGTATGCTCTTTAATTTGCTGAGAGAGAGAGAGAGAGAGAGAGAGTACCCTATAGACGTTCTGGTGCTTGGGGATGAGAGCATCAAGCTTGAAGCAGAGGCGTTTCATGTGAATTCTTCTATTCCTCTCAATAGTCTTACGGTCGGGTTTAGTTGATCCACCACAAGTATTCATTTCTTCCCTCTGTTAACGTTCTTCTGGCCAAAATCTTTTATCTATCCAGTAGCAGACTTACAGGAACACCGAAAAGAAGAAATTAAGCAACTGGTAAACAATAAACAGGAAGATAGATGAAGAAGACGAAGAACAACAACAACGACAAGAACAAGATCAACATTACTAACAAGCCTTCTATTTAAATAGAAAAAAAAAAGGAATGAAGAAGAGGCAGAAAAAAACAAAACGGAGGAGGTTGAAAGGCTTGACTAAGATTGAGAAAGAAACAGGCTTCAGACTACCAGCGCGCACCAGCAAAATATGGAATGGCAAAGCGAATGAGGAGGGGAAAGGACCGGAATTGGCCCACACCACATTTTGACCTTGTGTTCGCTCGCAATAAGAGAGACAGCAACCCCACGTAAGGATATGAGAGGCGCCTAAACTGACTGTCACTGTTATAGACCGCGCTTTCACCGACCACCTTTATGTATAAAAATCGACTCTACGTCTCCGGTTCTCCGGCTACTTTGTGTCCAGCAAATTTCAATACCATTGTATTTACGCCTAGCTGACTTTGTATCCAGCAAAATCGACTCTACGACTAGTTCTCCAGCAAAATATGGAATGGCAAAGCGAAAGAAAGGGACAAACAAGAAAATCTATACAAGGTTTGTAAAAAATTTCCTACCTTTCCTTTCTTTTCCCAGCATTTTCCTTCAAACCAAACATAAGTAAAATTTAATATTACTGTTTCAGTTTTTTGTTCTCTTTTTAATTTTTTTTTATATCACATTATTAATCACGCTAGGGTTCACTTCTACAAAGATCAACCCCACAGACCCATTCATCCTACGGCTTAGTTTGGGAAGAGTGCAAATAAATATGTACATGCAAGAGCTTTATATACGTGTGTGTGTGGAATAAAAAAAAATTGAAGTTTTGTGCAAATAAATAAGGATGCATTTGGTAAGAGTGTGAATGCAGAATTGACTATTGAGTCTAATTTGTAACGGGGTTTGGTTTTGCAGTTGTTTCCTTATATTGAAAAACCAAAGTGAAATTAATTTTTCTTCCGATGTTTTTATATTTAAAATTGAAGCAAACCTAAGGTCAATGTAGATTTTAGTCTTGAAATTTGCTTTTAGATTTAGGGATAATTTCTTAAACTACCCTTATATTTAATTAATTGACTAATTATATCCTTATTGTTTACATATTGTTTTAAAGTATCCCTATTATTTCTGACAATTGTCTAAAATCTCCCCTACCATTAACTCTTTGTTATAGACCATTAATATGTGACACCTTCTGACTAATAATTTTTTTAAAATCTCAAAAATACCCTTTTATCATAGATAACTCAGGGCATGGAGACTAGGAGCGAAACCTATGTATGTTGCCAAGTGAGAAGATGAGGGATCGAGAGAGAGTATTGATGGTGCGCGATCGGGATGCTCCTAACTGGAGGATGATCTAGAACTTGGCTACGTGACAAGTTGGTTCGGTCTGCAAAACAGTGAAGCTCAGAGAACCCGGGGTGGCTAACACGACGAGGTCGCTTCAATGCTTAAGTTAGTATTGCGAGCTGAATGTTGAATGATAAGTGTACTAGTGAGCAAATAATCATGCGTACTTGGGTCCTGGAGGGGTTGATACCCTTATATAGTTGAGCTGCCGTGGGTCTCATGAAACGGTTCCGGGATCTTCGGCCTAAGTAGATGAGATCCGTTTCCACTTTAGTCAGGGTGCATTAATGGCAGCCAGAAGCTGATGCTCCAGCATCAGAGGTCAAACCCATTGAAAAAGCATCTTCTACAAGAAACTCATAATGAATCAGTTTTCTTCAAAAATTTTATCAATTGGGTTTTATTTCGAAAGTTTGAGGAATAATGGACAGATTAGATATTTCCTTTTTACTGTGAACATTTAATGATAATGTCAATTGTCATAAATAGTAGGAATACTTTAAGAAAATATGTAAATAGTAAGGATAGAGTTAATCAATAACTAAACCATAAGAATAGTTTGAAAAATTTACCCTTACATTTATTTATATATTTCTACTCATTTTTGTACAAACTGAAATTTGCTAAGATTTATCACTTAAAATCCTCGTCTTCAATTGAAGTGTGAAATTAAATAAGAGCCCAACTGCAACAATGGACGGAGGCCAAATCTCAATGTGACAAATTGGCTATGATTAAAGTCCATTTTGTAGTTCCAATGGTCAATATTACTTGTAGAAGAAATGAATAGAAGATGGGCCACAAGGCAATGTGGACCAGAGCTTACATGGCTGACCAAACAAGGTCTTCTACGTAGGGCTCTAATCGGGTCGGATACATGCTCGATGAATTAATGGCATTCGAATCCAAGCCAATTATTGAAACTTCAAAACCGAATCCATTCTAATTGTTCTTTTAAAATAAAGTAAGCTTTAAAAAGTATCAAAATATGAACTATTTCTGAACTTCTAATTTGTAAATATTTTATTTAAATAAAAATATTAACTATGTATAAACCTTATATATATATATAGAAAATGGATTCTCTGTCTGTGCAATAAATGGAATTTATTTGTGCGAGTAGATTCCCACTTGAGAGCTCACAACCCAGTAATTACAGTAATTAATGGAATCTACTGATTATTACAGTAATTAATTACTGTAATTTAATAAATATATAATTAGTGATTATAATTAATAATTATTATTATTATAAATATTGTTAATAAATAGATATTTACTTTAATTTTAATTTTAATTAAAATTATAAATATTGTTATTAATAAATACTGTTAATAAATTTAGTAATTATTGCTATATTAAAAATAATTAAAAATGTTATTAAAAGTATTGTTATTGATTATTTAATAAAATATTATAATTACTGACTATTATTGATAAATACTGTTAATTTAACTTAATTTTGGTAATTATTAATTTAATGAATATTGCTAATAAATCCTATTCATAAATTTAATATTTACTATTATATTAAAAATAACTAAATAATATTATTAAAACTATCATTAATGATTATTTAATTAAATAGTATAATTACTTACTATTATTGATAAACATTGTTAATAACGTTCTGGCAATCAACAGTTCGACCGTCTGGTTCAAACGGATGGCCCGTTTTGACAACAAAAATTACAAGAAAAAAATTACATAACCGTTTTGGCCACCAGTTTTTGGGTCGACAGTTCGATCATCCGGTTCAAACGGATGGTCCATTTTGACAACAAAAATTATAGGCAAAAAATTGAGTTTGTGAGGTCCATTAAGTGGTATCATACGTGTTATGTCATTCGAGCGTGTGACTCATATGACTCGAAAACGGAACCATTCTAGCCACTGGTTTTTGGGTCGACAATTCGACCGCTCGGTTCGAACGGACAGCCTGTTCTGATAACAAAAAATTACCAGCAAAAAATTATAGAACTGTTATGGCCACCGGTTTTCGGGTCGACGGTTCGAACGGATGATCCATTTTAACAACAAAATCTACAAGCAAAAAATTGAGTGTGTGAGGTCCATTAAGCAGTATCATACGTGTTATGTCATTCGAGCGTGTGACTCATACGACCCAAAAATGGAACCGTTCTGACCACCGGTTTTTGAGTTGACGGTTCAACCGTTCGGTTCGAACGAACGACCCATTCTGACAACAAAAATTAAAAAATAAAAAAATGGCCAAAAACCATCAAATGGGTCAACGGGTTAATGGTTTGACCACTCGGGTCAATGGGTCGTTGACCGATTCAACGGTTTTTGGCTAGGGACCGGGATTGGGATAAAACGGAACTAGTTGCCTGGACGTTTCCCAATTAAAAATATAAAAAAAATGGACAACCCGTTCTAACCAAAACAATTACAAGCAAAAAATTAAGTGTGTAAGGTCCATTAAGCAATACCATACGTGTTATGTCATACGAGCTTGTGACTCATACGACTTGAAAATGAAACCGTTCTGGCCACCAATTTTTGAGTCGACAATTTGACTGTTCAGTTCAAACGGATGGCCCATTCTGACAACAAAAATTAAAAAAATAACAAAATAACGAAAAACCATTGAACAGGTCAACGGTTCGACCACCTGAGTTAATGGGTCGTCGACCGATTCAATAATTTTTGGCCTGGGAAAAAAATTAGGATAAAACAGAACCAATTGCCTGAATAGTTCTAAATTAAAAAAAAAACGACAAAAAACCATTAAATATATCAATAATTTTGATCAATCTGATCAACAGACTATATATGCACGCTGTTATTTAACCCTACTGCTCTGGCATGGAATACACTACACTGATGACTGAACTCGATAGATTGATCGATAATATTTCAAGTAGCTACGTACTTAATTAGCTAGCTAGTGAGTCGTCGGTTGCTCTTGACAATCATGCATGCCGCCCGCCTGCTTCGCATTTCTTCTTCTTCTGATATTGAAGGCGTTCTCACGGCAGCTCTTCTTGTATCGATCCACACTCTGATTATTAATTTGTGTGAAACCGGAAACCTAGCTATATTCATCTCTTGTGTCTTTTACAACCTAAGCGAGAGCACCGTCCCATTCTTCATCAATAACTTGTCACGTGTTGTTTGTACAGGTCGTACAATTAATTGTTCACCATGTTAAAAGAAGGATTTGTATTAGAGAATTAGAGAAAGAGGAGTTTAGTTTTCATTTGTTGGTTAATTGCGTCTACTTGTGCAAGTTGGTCATATGTAAGCAAATAGCTAATAATAATTCAGGGTTCACATATACAGCATGCCCCCGTGAGCGTGCGCGAGGAAAAGATGTTTGGGTTTATTTGGCTTAAAATTTATTGTTCTATGGGCTATACAATATGGGGGTAAGGATGACAATTTTCCCCATTCCCACCGAGTACCCAGCCTCCTCGATCAGGCGGGATGGGAATGGAGGCTGCCTTTGTGGGACTAGGCGGAGATAGGATTAATAGGAATAACCGATTGAGAATGGGGACGGGAATGGAGAGTGAAGATCACACCCCACCCGATCTCGATTATATATATTAAATATATAATATTATTTATATTTTAATTTTTCTTTATTTTAAATAAATACATTTCTACAAATAAACTTTTAATTAAAAAATTTGGGGATTTAAATCCCCAATGGGGAACCCGTCTCCATCAAGGACTAGGGATGTAGGCTAAATTTCTCCCAACAAGGATCAGAGTCAGAGACATGGATTTATTTAAAACTCAAGGTCTGGACGGGGAGTATATGATCCCTGCCCAAATTTGTCCATTGCCATTCCTACCTGTGGGTCATCCCCCAAATCAACCTGCCCAATTATTTATTTGAATAATTGAAAGTTTTATAATTTAACTTTCACTAAATTAAAATACAAAAATCACTAATTATTGCTTAAAAATTATAGTAAGTACCAAAATTATTGAAAATATAAATAATGAATTTATAATTATTGAAATTAATTTTCCACTAAAAATTATTGATAATATCAAAATTACTGAAATTGCAAAAAATAAATTTACATTTATTGAAATAAACTTTCCAGTGAAAAATTAATGATAAATTTTAATTATTAATTTGTATTTATTAATATTTTAATTAATTATTACTTTTATAATAATTATTGATTTCAATAATTAATTTTCAAAAATTCTGAATTAATTTACCAAAATCAGTAATTTCCAGCAAGTACTTTTTAGTAATTAAATTTTCCGATTTACACAAATTACAAAAAGAAATTATAGCTTAGGTGTTGATATTTACTGAATAATATTCAATAATATTAGTAATTATTGAAAATATCAAAAATATTTTTCAAGTTAATTTAACCATGTTTTTTTTTGTTTTAAGATGGTTTATTGGGCATGTAATATAGATTAAGAAATGTTTTAGGAGGAATTTTAGATGAAAAAGATAGTTTAGGAGAAATTTTAAAGGAGGGTTGGTTAAGTGATTTAAAAAATGAGAGAGAGAGAGAAAGAGAGGGATAATTGGAATGAAGACTCTAGTGAAGAAGAGAAGTCTCGATATGGCTACATGGTTAGGAAGGGGGAACAGGACAAGGAGAGGACAGTTGACGTGACCTATCACTATATAATATAGATATTATAGATACCATCTAAATTTTGAAGTGGAGAAAAAAAATACCATTAATCTTTATGATGGGGGTAATTTAAACCACTTCGGTTGAACTGCCACGTAGATGCTAATGTGGATGATACTTGGCTAAGTAATGCAGCATGTCAACGAGAAGAACAATGACGCGGCATGCTATTTACTAGCCATAGAAGGGGGTGATGGTGCGTGTTGCGGACCTCAGACAAAGAGGGACACATGGCAAAGATCAATCGGACCCCAACTCACCCTACGCTCTGCCTCTTGCGTGAAGAGTGTGGAACCAACTCCTAGAACCTCAATTGAGGGCAACCTCGGGCACAACACATGTCCTCTCTCTCTTACTCTTTTTCTTTTTTTTTTTTTTGTTTTATGATCTCCTTTGCTCGACTATGACCAACTTGGCCTAGTCAACCTCCTCATTCTTCTCACTAAGTGCTCCTTCCCAAGGAACCACCTCTGCAGGTCGTCAAATCCAGTTCAACTTGTCCAGCTCATCCAAACATTTGATCTATTGTTCGTCCATCTCAACTCCAACAACATCACTTTCATTAACTTCTTTCGATTACAACTTGCTCATATGTGGCCAATTTGTGCAAGTTGCACAAGTAGACTCAAGTCAACTAATCAATAGAATGACAACTATTGATGATTACTAGTTAGTTTTACATAAGAATACTTTTATAGGATTAGGGATGGCAATGGGGTGGGTTTAGGGAGTGTTTATTTGAGGGTGGGGTGGGTTGGGTCCATAACTCGCATCTAATTTCATATTTTTTTCTTGTTATATACAGGGGTGGAGCCAGGGGTGGTAGAGGGGGGCCAATGCCTTGAAAATCTCCATATTACTTATTAAGTCCCAGTTAGCTTTTGGCCCCCTTAGCACTGTTTACTAGCTGTGGCGTTCCCTATCCATGCTTACTAGCTTTTGGCCCTCAATAAAAAATCATAGCTCTGCCCTTGATTATATATAAGCAATAAACAAGTAAAATAATATAAATAAATGTCAAAATTTTCAATTATTTGATTAAAACATATAAGAAACACATAATTTATTAATTGTCCTTTTCATTAGGGTTGTCAACGATATTCGAAAAATCAATTTTGAATTCGAGATTCGACATAATCGAATTGAATTTGGATACGACCTTATTCGATTCGATAAATATCTGAATTTGACCAATTATTTAATTCTTATATATAATATATAAAATATTTAAATGGTTTATATAATTTATATATACAGTAATTAAATTATATAAATAAAATATTTATTTTATATATTTATTAATTACCTAAAATAATTAATTGGTCAAATTTGAATGGTATGGAAGTGGTTCATTGGGAATATTTTATTTATATACTTTATATAAATAAAATATTTAATATCTATCAAATATCGAATTAAATTTGGATATCAGAGTTTTTAATGAAATTCAAATTTAGATATTGTCTGATCTAATTTGAATTCGATCCGTTTACACCCTTATTTTACATAAAATTCGAAGGGTCGGGTTTAGACTAATATTGTACCCAATCCATACTTATAGATTATAAAATCCCAAAATCTGTCGGACCCCAAAATCTATTTTTCAAGAAAAAAGAAAAAAGAAAAACACCCCATGAAATGAGTATGTACCGAGTAGGATAAAATCGATTTTTGTGTCATCTCTATGCAGTATAAAATCATTACAATTCACCATCTACATGAATTTTGTCACGAGAGAGAGAGAAAGAGAGGATTGTTTTGATTTTGTCGATTACTAGGTGATTGGACAGAGTCTATTTGAGAAATGATATTTTCTGAAAAACTATATGCCAATTCTAATATGTGAAAGAGAATATTCTATACCATATGAATTATGAAAATCGATTGTGGCCACACAACTCTTTGTATATATGCGTGTCACATTATGACTCTTGATCCCAATTTGATTCCTCAACTCCCATAAAATGGGACATTAAGGTTTTTTTTTTTTTTATATTAAGCCATGAAATGAGATGCAGTAGTGTTGTTGAATAAAAAAAAAAAAAACCAAAAACGAAGCTTAATTTGTCTCAAATGTTTTAGGCTGAAATATAACCCATCTACCGTTTTTAACCAAGCTTGGTGTTGGTGAGACAGACCATACATATATGTACGGTTCACATCACACGTGCCAACTGCCAACAAAGCATACTATTCCTGGACCGGAGGAGGAGGACAGGAGAGTGGGGGGAAGACATCTTCCACGGTTCCACCTTGACCTGGCCCCGCTAATGGTGGGTGCCTGGGTGGTGGGTGGCTCTTCATGATATCCATTTCTCATCGTTTTGGTTTTGGGGGCCCAGGTTAATCAGTGTTTCGAAGTCGCTTATTATAAGGTTCAATAAGCTCCTTCTCTTGTCTTTTCCATCGCCAACTGTTTGATGCATTTACCAGACCAGACAGACCTTTTACTCACCATGCATAATGGCCATGACCGCTCTTTCTCCCATCGGGTGGGCGTTTGACCTTTGACAGACCTTTACCAGACCAGACAGACAGACCATGCATAATGGCCATTTACCAGACCAGACAGACCTTTGACAAGTTTTTTTGAGATCTTCTCTAGTTCTAACCGTTAATAGATATGAGTTTTTGACATAAGATTTGCGTAATTCAAACATGCATTTTTCTGTATCATTCTGGGTCTTTCTGTACGAGATTAAAATACAGAAAAAGTGGAAAATTTCATTTGAAGCTTCTCGAAATCAATTAAAAATGAGTTTTTCATATCTTTTTGACGCCCCATCTTTTGACGATAAAATCTTCCACATATCAAATAAAAATAAACCAATTTTCGGTCTTCTCAACTTGTAAACAGTCAAAAGACCATGCAAAAAATGCACTAAACGGAATCTACTTATTTCGTTAGTAGACTAAGGGTCGGAATGTTATATCCTTCTAAGCAAAGAAGGGGGCCTTTACCAGCGTATCCTAATTGTACTCCTATGTCATTGCGTCAACAGGCTCCGAAGGTCAATGTGCATGCACACAGGTGGGTCGTCACTTACCTATCTTGACATCTGCTAGCTGCTGTGACACTTCTTAGCAAGTTGCTGCATAGGGATGAGTATGGATCAGTTCGATTCTGTTCTATGGCAGAACCTGTTCCCAGGGTCTAGGGTTGGTTTTTGCTTAGACGGTTTCGAGGTCTGTTTTGGGGTTTATTCTAGAACCTGTTCTTAAAAAAATGAAATATATTCTCTAAAAAATTGATTTTCAATGATAAAATTGTGTAATTTAATATATAAATTATTATAATATATTAACATATGTTTCGAAATTTATTATATTATAATTTAAATTTTATAAATATTATTTTTTACATTATTTATTATATATATTCAAATATTAAAATAAAAATAAATGATCAAATTATTTAAATAATTCAATGGTTAAGTGAGATATAACTTTTATAACAACGAATATTTGATTTTAAATCTTTATATTCTTAAAAATATTTTAAAGTTTATTTAAAAACAAATTCAATTTCAAGGTTGATTCCATTAAAATCAATCAAAACCGGAATTAGTTCCGAGAATTTAGGGTCAGATCCTACATTATGATAGATTGAATAGGATTGATACAAGACCTGTTCGAGATTGATTCCATTTTAAACTTACCCATTTGCTAACTCCTATAATGCTGGAGGCTGCAATTAGCCATTCTTATGTCACTCGCCGGTCCCAGCTGTCGAAATACATTCAAAAATCAAAACAAACCCGTGTTGGCGTGTCAACGGAGATCGCAAAGCGAGCGCTTGCGCTGCAACTTGACAACTGTACTCGAAAAATTCGACTTTTGTGGAATAAGACAAAGCAGAAGACTTAAAGTAATAAAGAATCATAAAGTGGACCATCTGGTTTCCTGGTCTCACTTCAAGCAGTCGCCCATTACCCAAGGACTCGACCACTCAGTACCAGTGATTGAATGGTTCAGACGCGCTTTCACTTCTTTGACCGGTCAAATTTGTCGTTAAATGATCATAAACCTAATGAAACCGATCTCCTACCCACACCTAACAATGCCTCACTATATGTACATTGTGTTATAATTGGTAGCAATGCAAATAAATTTTTACTGATGTAAAATTATGACAGTACAAATGATTTTAATGTAAATTTTAATTATTTTGGTGTTAATTTTTAATTTATTTTATTTGATTGCATTATAAATGAAGTAAATTAAGATATAAAATATAATAAAATTAAATGAGAATTTGCATTTTTTCATTTTCACTCTCATGATTTATACTAGTACAAATAAAATTGAGAACATCTTTCATATTTACATATTATCATTTATATAGATATACTGTAGTGTCATATGGATAAGATTCTTGTGAATAAGAGATCTGAACTGCATCGTAAAACCATATTCTCAATTACTAATCCTTCGATTCTTTCAAAGATACCCATGTAGAACGAACAAGGATATTAATTGATTAGGATTCCACTATAATATACAAAGACCTGATATCTTAAAAATTTATGACCAATCCATCTGTATCATAAACATGTTAATCAATCAGGTGGGATTTATCAAAATTGATGGATTTTGATTAGTTAAAACTCTTTTGATACTATATCTTTTTGTCATGGTAGATTTTCTTTAGTTGATACTATCCCAGTCTAAATTTAACATCCCTATGTATTTTCTTAATTTTGATATCTTTCATTACAAGTCTAAATTTCCTACCAACAAAAATCTCTTTCAATATGTTCGAATCAGGTCTGTGTCCATGCCAAACAAAGAAAATTTTAAATTTGTAAATAAATTGTTATTAGCTAGTTAGTTCAATGAAAAATCGGAACCCCAAAGAACACTAATCAATCTACTTCAAACAAAAAAAAAAAAAATCCAAACAAAGAAAAGACGAGAGAGAAAGACAAAATGACAAAGAGAACGTTGTGATGTTTTGATTATAAGATACATGGATTGTCCGTACATATGGAGGGGGGAGGCTTTGATCTCACGGATTCTATATATTACAGCGAAGTGAAGTCACTTCAACGTAAACACAATCTTGAGGAGTCGGGGACGTATGAGCTGTGTGTGTATCGGACACACACAGATCATGCATGTGGGAACGGTTTTTTTTGTTGGAAGGAAACTTTAACTCAAACTTTAGCCTCTTAATTCATAAAGGCTGGCAGGCAAGGCCAAGGGGATGTGTAGGTAGCTCATAGATGTCATGTTAAAGTGTAAAAGCTTTAGCATTTGCTTATATTTATTGTGATGTAAATGCGACCATGGCCTTGTTTGATTTCACTTGGACTAAGCACTTGTTTTAACAAATAATTATTTTAAGTGTTGGGATCATACATTAAGTAGTAATTAAGGTGTTATTTGATTGCACCTTTTAGAGGTCTGAATTTGAAAATGCTATTTTTAAGATCTCACCCCTTGTTTGGTTGTACCTCTTAAACTGGGGCGTTGGTGTCGGGATGGAAACTCCTTCCACATTCGACGTACGGTTTGATATTTCTAGCCAGTTATATTTTATAGGGAGAATGACCAATCAGCCCAGATCAGAATTTTATAGCCCCATAGTATAGGGGGAATGCATCCTGACCATGGATTGATATCCAATTCACGGGCAAAATGTGGTTTATAGGGGGGAGAGGGCTAGTAGTTAGAATTCTCACTTCAGAATTCTGATTTGAACTGCAGACCTACAACAATTCAAATTTATAAACACCTCCACCTATAACATCCATACCCACCCGTGAATTGGCATCAATTCCGATCTAACACCTACCTCCAACTGTATAGTGGAGCAAGGATTTCTAAGGGGAAAGGACTGTTAGGGGGAATGGAACCATCTCATCATGGATGGAAGTACATATATACATACATAATATATATTCAACTCTGCCAAGTTTGTATTACTGGTAGGTATTATGGTGTCTATATGCATCCCTGCTTAACTTCAAATACATTTATGGGATTATACTGTCTCTGTTTTTATTTTTTAGCAAATTATGCTCTGTTATGAAGACATAATGCTGAACTAAGTTTCCTCTGTTCTAAGGTATGAGAAGCGAATCCTCTGTTATGAAGACATGTATACATACGTCAGCTACCTTCCATATATCGAGTCACAAGTGTCAGTGGAAGAGGTGTTTCAAATAGATTAAGTGAGGTGTCAGGCTATATCCCACAATGTACAACTGCAGTGTAAACCCGATGTTTAAGTATAACATAGTTAATTATCTAAAATGATTCGAATCTAGAGGATGATATTTATGCTTCTGGTTTTCAAATTAATTATGAAGGAAACCTAATTGAATTCCATGTGTATTGTATTGTTAATTAATTGGCTAAAATCCATCTATTAATTAGTTGGGGAATGAACTCTTTAGTGTGTCATAATGCAAAGAATAGAAATATCCATCAACGAACTAATGATTCAATCCTAACCTTAAATTGCCAAGATAGCTACCACATAGCTTAACCAGGATTTTTTGGAAAATAAACTTTAAAGAATAATGTGATTATGATTATTCACTTGTCTTTTATTAGGACTATGGCATATGGTAGAATACAATGAATTGGACTGGTCCAATTCTAACTTAAGAAGAATCAGATGTCCTGTCTTTGACCCAACAAACCATTGAAAACCATCTGCTTTTTAGCCACTCGGATGGTTTTCAACAACCTGCCCTGTTCATTGCTGTATCTTAGCTACAAACAATGCTTTTAAGAACCTATAACCCTCAATAGAAGCAATAGCACATTTCCAGCTGTTGCTTAATTGTATACAGAATATATTTAGAAACTATGATCTAGACTTATATATTATAAATCAGTTTTCTCAAAAGAGTGGTCCAGGTGATAATGTTAGAATCTTCTCCATGTGGGAGTCTCTTTATCCCTCAGCTTTCATACACAGATGTGTTGCTTTAACTAGATATTTACATGATCTTTGGATGCAGTGCCCAAAAAAGCAATCTAGTGAACCAACTTGTTGGATTAGATATCCTAGAAACTGTTCCATTAACGGTTGATATATTTTAAAGCAACAGGTGTCTGAAAGTGTGGATATAGTCACCATTCACTGCATAAAAACTTTATCCAGAAGGTAGGGGTGATCATTGGCTGGGCCAGGCTTGTCACCTAGTATAAGGAACTTCAAGTAAGACCAAGCCCAGCCTGCACACAGTGTCTGAAATATAAACCCAGGCCTAAAGACTTGTACATAATATACATGGGCCAGGCTTTCTAGGCTGGGCTAGGAATGATAATCCCAACCATAAGGTGAAATTCCTAGAAAGCAACAGCCCATGTGGTTAAAAGTTTGGGGTTTTTATTGTTCAGTCCATCCCAGAAATCCTATCTCCACCATACAGTTGGGGGTAGGTGCCAGCTCGGAATTGATGCCAATTGATGGGCAGGTATGGGTGTTATAGGTGGATACTTGAAAACATAGTGAATACTTGAAAAAATCTTCCAAGCATTTCCCATTCTGACTTAGTACAAATGTTTTTTTTTTTTTTTTGATAAATATGACTTAATACAAATATTAAGATAATATTTTTGGGGATTTTCCATATTATTTGATGATTGGGATTGGTACCAATCCAAGTTTTAAATTTTTGACCCACTAATTGCATGACCCTATTTAACTTCTATCATTTTCTTTCCTAAACTGAAAAAAAAATGATGAACAAAGGATGATAATATTGTAATATGAACATGCTGACCAGAAAACTATAGGTATTCTATGGATGAAAATGGCTATAGTGGAATAAATTGCTTTTAGCTCCACTAATTGTAGGATATTTCTCAAGTTCCAGATTGTATATAGTAATGGTGATCATTTTGATTTTTCAGGGGAGATGAGGTATAAATCAATTATTTTCTCCTCTATTGCCGTATTGAGATTCTTTTCATTTCATTTTATTCAGTTTATTCCTTCATAGTCCACTAAGGTAGTTTGTGATGCAATCTGTGAATCTGTATGTATATAGAGTGAAGTTCAAAACAGCATACCCGCTGAAAAGCGCCTTGCTGAGTTCCATCCAGAACGGTGACCCACTCTCGTTTTGACTTCAAGGAACTTTTGTCTTCAAGAAAATCCCTGACCTAGAAACAAAGTATTTTAAACCATGAGTAGGAGTACCTATTTGAGTGTTTATAAGAAAAGGAAAAATAAACATATGCATATACACACTAAACTAAGTCAAGAAATCAAAGGGAGAACAACATGAGATTTGCCGCTTGCAAAATTCTATCTAAAGCATCACCTTCCAATGCTCTCAAACCTGTCATTTCCTGAAATATGCATTGAAGTCAATCAAAGTGGACAACGGGTATGAAAGACTTGCATAGGTTAAATATTTTATAACAGAAAAATGAAAAAAATATATCATAAGTACACACCCCAATTCTGACTGGTGTTGATGGATTGATTTTTGGTGATGTATCAATTTTTTGGCTAAGTACCTTGTCATTTGGTCTGCTTCCAAGTGGCCGATGACTCAGGCCGAAGTGGAGCTGCCAGGTGGCGAGCTGCCTGGTGGCAGGCTGCCTCGTGCCGAGCTGCCTAGTGGCTAGCTGACTATGAGGTGGAGAGCTACCTAGGAAGTGCCGAGCTGCTTGGTGGTGAGCTGGATTGATGAGCTTCGTTGCTCTTTAGAGACCTGCAAGGAACCAAATGTCAGAGGACCCAGGGTGGCTAACCCGACGAGGTCGCTCCGATGCTTAAGTCAGTACTCTCATAGTAGACTGCGAGCTAAAAATCACAAAGTGTGAGAGCTAGAATTTGCTTACTTGCTTACTTGCTTACTTGCCTACTTGCCATTGGGGTTGGTGCCTTTATATAGGCATTGTTTGGCGTGGGTTGTACGCACCATATCCGAGATTTCTGTGAGATTGTCTAAGTGGTTTGAGATTCCTAGAGGTAACCGCCATGCACGTTGACCACCCTCCAGATCGTTCGGTACGTGGGCCAACTTCCAAGGATCATGGGATTGTTAGGATATGCATGCCGAATTTGTCGGTGAGCACATCTCGCAGGTCACCAGGTCGGCGCTTGTGCCAAGCCGCCAGGTCACGCCTGGGCCAGGCTGCTAGGTCGACGCCTAGGCCAGGCCGCCAGGTCGCACCTGTGCCAGGCTGCCAGCTCGCACTAGGGCCAGGTCGCGCCTGTGCCAAGTTGCGCCTGGTGGGACACCATCAACTTGGCTAAGGCAAGTTGTTGCCAAAGTGGTTTCGGGTGTCACCTAGTTGTTCTGAGGTGCCATGTGTCACAATATCATTGGAGGGCCAAATCCGCCCTCATCATTTGCCGCCCCCCACTCCCGAGCCGAAAGTAACTTGGCGAAGGGAGTAGATTTCTCCTTTTGGCCTGGAGTGAATAATTCGATGAGCTCGTAAGCGTCGATTCAATTCCTTAGGCTCTGGGAGCGACTCGCAGTCCGCTCCTTGATTTTGCCCATGCTTAAGAGGCAACTGGGTCTTATATGGTGAGGAAGTCTTTTATCAGTTCGCCAGTTCGCGCCTGGGCCAGGTCGCCAGGTCGGCGCCTGTGCCAGGCTGCTAGGTCGAGCTTGGGCCAAGCTGCTAGCTCATGCCAGGGCCAGGCCACCAAGTCACGCCTATGCCAGGCTGCCAACTTGTGCTTGTGCCAGGTCGCGCCTGTGCCGGGTCGCGCCAGGCCGCATCTGGGCTGCCAGGTCGGCACCTTAGAGCTACGACTACGCTACATCAGCCTTGTTAGTGATGTCGGTTACCCACTCCTACAAGAAGCTACTAGGAGCTCGACTTACGGGGGCAGCACTACTGACTTTAGGTCACCAGCTCGCACGGGAGCCTTGGAAGGCTCGACCGGCAGGGGCGTCCATGCAGTCTGTTGGCCGCCTACTCCCGTGGAAGCCACGCAGAGCTCATCTTTGTAGAGGGTACCTCGTGAAGAGGACTGATGAGGTTTTATCTAAGTTGAAATAAAGTTGGTAGAGCCGCTTAGTATATTGGCAATAAAGTTGAGTTCATAAAAAATGGAAACTATAAAGCAAGAGCTTTAGTTTCTAAAAAGTGAGGACTTAGCCTTTTAGAGGATGATAACTTAGCTTTTTGTAGCGTTTCCCACAGACGGCGCCAATTGATGGATCGATTTTTGGTGATGTATCAATTTTTTGGCTAAGTACCTTGTCATTTGGTCTGCTTCCAAGTGGCCGATGACTCAGGCTGAAGTGGAGCTGCCTGGTGGTGAGCTGCCTAGGGGCGAGTTGCCTAGTGTCGAGCTGTCTGGTGGTGAGCTGCCTGGTGGCTAGCTGCCTATGAGTTGCCGAGTTGACTAGGTGCCGAGCTGCCTGGGAGGTGCCGAGCTGACCAGGTGCCGAGCTGCCTGGTGACGAGCTGGATTGATGAGCTTCGTTGCTCTTTAGAGACCTGCAAGGAACCAAATGTCAGACGACCTGGGGTGGCTAACCCGGTGAGGTCTATCCGATGCATAAGTCAATACTCTCATAGTAGACTGCGAGCTAAAATTCACAAAGTGTGAGAGCTAGAATTTGCTTACTTGCTTACTTGCCTACTTGCCATTGGGGTTGGTGCCTTTATATAGGCATTGTTTGGCGTGGGCTTCATGCACCATATCCGAGATTTCAGCGAGGTCATCTAAGTGGTTCGAGATTCTTGGAGGTAACCGCCATACACGTTGACCACCCTTTGGATCGTTCGACACATGGGCCAATTTCCAAGGATTGTGGGAGTGTTAGAATATGCATGCCGAATTTATCGGTGAGCACATCTCGTAGGTCGCCAAGTCGGCGCCTGGGCCAGGCCACCAGGTCGCGCCTGGTGGGACACCATCAATTTGGCTAAGGCAAGTTGTTGCCAAAGTGGTTCCGGGTGTCACCTAGTTGTTCCGATGTGCCATGTGTCACAATATCATTGGAGGGCCAAATCCGCTCTCATCAGGTGTCTTGTGACACAACTCTTTAGTAACAACATCTTCTGCTTTCTCAAGCTGCAGCCTTCTGGGGATCATTGGCATATGCACTCAAACCCAGTTTTTTCTGCAACAACAATGAACCATAATGGACATAGTAAAGCATGCACGATAGACATGTACATCATAGGATGGGCCTCATAAATGTTGACATAAAAATGTCTTCATTTATCTTTAATTATGGGCCAAAAATGTAGAGGCAAGAAACATTCAGAGAACAAAGCAAGAAGCCAGAGACATAGAAGAAAAAAGAGCATTTTGATAGGTTTTCTAAATAGAGGAAAAACTTTTTTGATGTTCATCTTGTCATGAAACCAAGGCAAGTATCAACATTATATGGTAAAGAATTTTAGAAGGGATAAAAGTGTCTATGGTTTAAAACAAATAAAACACCACAGAAAACCTAGCAGACAAGCCCCAAAACCAGAAACCTGTAATTGTCTAAACCAGAGCCAGGAAAACAGTAGAAAATTAGAAACCAAGGATTAAAGAAATTGAAGGGAATTCTAGTTATGTAGTTCACTGCAGCAATCTAATACTCTATTCCAATTCAATCCCAATAACTTGCACAAAATAGGGTCTACCATTGTTATCTGAGAATCTTCCCGAAACCCATTGCATTACAACGAGCAAATTCCACTTCTACTTCCGATCCGAACGTAAACCTACTATTTGAATTCAAGTTTAATTGTTCAAAAGGAGACAAAGAAGTAGTAAAATTCCAACCTCAGGACGTCAATCTAAAAGATCTAATAAACATTCTAACTGTGGCGCATAGGACAAACAGATCTGCAAATCTGAATTTCGATTCTAAGAGATGGAATCATACAATCCAATTCGAATTCCATGAGTCAGATAGGCCCTTGGAATAGTAATTTGAAAAGATCCTCTTTGAAAAAGAAAAGTTGCATTGCATCAAATTCCATTTCTATTTCCACTATTTGATCAAAGCACAAGCTTACCTGTACGAAGAGCTCGAGATCTTTTCTGATGAGAACGAGATTCAGACTTTCGTCGAAGCAATACACATGGACTCTACCAGAGCTTCCGGCTTCAAAATAACCGCACGACCTACAAACATGAACTGCAAGTCTGGCCATTAACTTAAATAAGTTACAAACTCACAAACCCTTACATGGCACGTGGGCTAGCTCATACCTATTTGAGTGGGAGAGGTTCTCTTAGGAACAAAAGCAAGAATCAGATATACAACAAGAATCACAAACCTAAACTCTATAGCTAGATATTTTATGAAATCAACTTGAGCATACAGTTTGGCTGAACTGATTCTGATTAATATAAACACCAAAACTTGTCAGAAAATAGAAGGAAAGGCTCTAAAACCTCGTGTTGATTGAGTAATTATCCTCATTATACCAAAATTGAATACTTACTGATTCAGAAGAGAAAATATCGATTGAAGAGTTGAAGAGTGGCTGAACAAAAAAGGACAGGATGTTCTCCGATGATGAATTGATCAATTTGGGTTTTGATTTACCTAGGCATCGCCGGTTGGTGTTGTCCAGTGGAAAACAGAGAGAAATTAAAAGGTGAGATTGGATACAGAGAGAGAGAGAGATGACTGAGAGAAAGAGAGCGAAAGAGAGATGACTGAGAGAAAGAGGGCGGGAAGAAGGCGATTTTAATTGACTGTCGCTAAAGATCAATATTTCTTTTATAGTGATTCATAAATCTGCATCGAATGTATCCGTACTTCTCCGTATTTTATATACTTATTTGCACCCTGACGAGTGACGACGGTCATCAATCAGCAGACAATGTAACAATAATGGTTTGATAAAAGGGAGGATCTAGAGAAATCGCTATCATTTAAAAAAAAAGTAGAGAGAGATCCAATCCAGTTCATTAATACCAGAGAAAAACAAAACGCAAAGTGAGAAAGAAAAATGGGACGGTACAATGGGCGATTCTAACCTATTTACAACCGGCCATATGAAGGGGTGGGGGTGGGTGTTTCCATACTATGCTTGGTTTTGTTTGTCAATTGCCACATCGCAAGTATAATACAATTTTACATTTTTGATGGTGTGACAGTTTTTGTTTTCAAAAACAAAATTAATCATATTGTTAAACACCCCCTAAATGGGTCAGGTCTGAAAATGTTCATTAAGTATGATTTTCTCTTTTACAATTATTTTATTAAAACAATTGATACATCAAAAAAAAAAAACAATATAATTTTGGTGATGTTGCAGTTGCTTTTGTTTTTCAAAATAAAATCACACCCACCAAATGGGTGGATTAAATGGGTAAAGTCTGAAAATTTTCATGAGTTATGTTTTTCTCCTTTACATTTGTTTTTTTATTGGGTTTCCTTCAAACCAGCTCAAGGAATTTATTATCAGGATCGCACAAAAGTAATTCAAAATGAGCTATTTTGTAATTCAACCACTCAAATTCTCAATGTAATTGATTAATAGTGCTGAACTTAAGGCCCTGTTAATTTAGGCTGTGTTTGGTTTGAAGGAGAAAGTAGGGAAAGGTAAGAAAAATTTTACAAGCCTTGTATAGGTTTTCCTACATTTCCCTTCAAATCAAACATAAATTAATGATAAATAAAATAAGCTTGGGAAAATTGGTCAATAAGTATATTTTTCCCATTGAAGCCCTTAAATATCATTACCCCCAAAGTATGTGATACCTATGTATAATTTTCCCAAAAAATATATTTATTTTAAATTAAAACTATAAAAGAAACCACAATAGAAATAGGCACTAGAAACAAATTACAAATTTGTAGTCAAGGGTTCAATCTCATTGTAGGTTCTGATCTCCAAAATATACAATAATGGAAGTTAAACGGTTCAAGACATTCTTTTCCTGTTCTTCTCGCCCTCCTCTAACATGCTCTTTGTTTCTCTTTTATTTTTCCATGGTTTACATACATCCATCCAGTCCACTATATCAAAAAATCTTATCCATCTCTCTTAGACGTGCATATATATATAATTTTTTTCCCTTCTTGATATTGTTTGAACCTTATAGGTTTTCTTACTTTTTCCTTTCTTTCCCTACCTTTTCCTTTAAACCAAACATAGCTTAAAGGTAACAATTATGTTTAAAATTCAGATCTTCTCTAACACTGTTCCAACAAGCCATTACAGTCATACATTGGGAACATTTTCCCATGAACTACAAGGGAGATGTTCCCAATGTGTGGTTGTGGTGATTGGGAGCATGTTGGTAGCAGATCCCTACCCTTATGTTCCACCCTTTAGGAGAAATGTGGGGAACAGTTTCCACAAATGAACAAAATGGTTGTTTCCTTTCAGAGTCCAGATCTCTTGACCACAACACATTGTTGGCCACGCTCATCCAATCACACATCAAGAACATTGGTGATGTAAAGTACAACCGATATTTCTGATGCGTGGCTGGGTGAATGTGATCAGCACTCAGCAGATCCAAACTCTTCCTTTCATCCTCATCATCATTCAAAACATCGATATACCTTAAGGGTACTCAAAGTTCGGTTAACCAAGTAATGGGCCCTTTTTTTGAAGCCAAACTAGTACCACCAATATTTTTATTGATTTGGTTTTTCAATTTTTTATATTTATGATATAATATAAATACAAATATATATATATATATATATAATTTATTATATATTATAAAAAAATAGTTAAAAATATAATATATATTGGATATAATTGAAATCAAATTGGCACCACCGGGTTTTAAAAAACACTAAACCGAAATGGAACTGATTGGTTTGATTAATTGGATTTTTCATTTCGATTCAATTTTTTGGTTTTCCAGTTTCCGTTGAGCACCCCTAATATAGTTGAGTACTAGCATCTAAAAAAACTGGGAAACACTTTTTTGGTGCAATAATTGGAGAGCTATGTTAAGAGGGATTTTAATGTTTAAAATCATTGGAACCTCTTCAAATGTTTGGATTTGAACCGTTTGACGTATCAATGACCTTGATTTTACTTTAAAAGAATTTGATATTTTTCTAATTTCCCCTAAACATAGTTTCCTAATAATATTATAGTATGCCTGGCTACCTGATAAAGCAAATGTATCCCATGTTTAAAAACTATTCTACCTGATTCCACCCAGGTTGCACTGGGCAACATTTAATTCATGTAAGCATGGAACGCAATTAATTTTATTTAGATAAATCAACTATGACTCAAAAGTGATGTCTACTCATTTGAACACCAATAATCCATTTTTGTCAGTTATTCCAGTAATAAACTAATAATAATACACCATAAAGCTAACCTCCAAGGCAATAGACTAGCTTTCTGGTTTTATGACCCAGCAACCCATCCAAATAACTGAATAGGGATCTGTTGCTCATAGAGAGCTTTCCACATGGGCCTTAGAGTCACATCCCACCGTGTATCAGGAACATTTCCCACGAATAATAACATAGAAGATCCTGCAATCAATCTAATCGTAATCGCATGACCGGAGGCAGGACTAAATTCTCAAAAACAAATGCGACCATAATTTAAGAATGGATATGGCATCGAATAGTGAATAGAACGAACTAACCAACGCAAAACAGGATTCATGTAACCGGCCCCATTCGACTGAGACTTGGACAAGGCTTGATGATTAAGACTATTTCATCTGCAGGTTCCCTCAACCCACTGTAAACAGGCGACCTCTCAGCCCATCTATTTTTTTTATTGGCATGAGACGTTATCATTGGTTACACAGCTAGCAATTCACATCTCTTATTATTTTGTTTTTCTTCTTTTTTCTCTTTTTCCCTGGGGAAAGATCTTGGCTAACCTTGTAACGTCACCCTTCAGAAGAAAAGGATTTTAAAAGTGAGACTACTTAGCGATGATAGGATGATGAAATAATAAGTGTATTAATTAGAAAATCCAGAAACAGAAACAAGAATTATTGCCGGTGCACTCGACCCAAAATCTCTCTGAAAATTGAAATAAGGTATTCCACATGACAACAGAAAGCATCTCCTTATGATTGGATTGTCTTCAGTTGTATCTTGGGACAACTAGCCCTGCTATAGAGGCGTTGCAAATCCTGTAACCAAGCAACAGAGAAGCAATGTCAAAGTTTGAATATAAACCTTTCTCGTTATCATGTCATGACCCATAAATTGCAAATACTATTAAAGTCCACAAAAGAAACCGATCATCGTTATCAACATCAAATATATCACCATCATTTGCCTTATCACAACAGTGGTGGTCTGCATTCACCATGTGAGGCTGTGACCTTGGTGGGTTGCTTGGAGCTAGTAATTAAACATAATGGCAGGACAGGATTCATGTAGCCCAATAGTAAATGGTTGGGATTAAGGCTGGAATGAGTTGAGTTGAGTTCTTGTTGCCTTTAACCAGTACCATAACTTTGTGTTAATAACTAGATACTCTAACCAATTGAGAAGCAAAGTTAAAGATTTCCCTTCTTTCTCAACCCCAATGTGAATGTGATTATAGATATTAGAAAAATAGAAAGAAATGAGAGCAGACTCCCCCCGAAAAAATAAATAAATAAATAGAATGCGAACACATCCACCCAAAAAAAGGTTGCACAAATATAAACCTTCTCATGCCAAAAAAAAACCATAAAATTTCTCAATCATGCATGTGTAAAACTGCACTACTACGAAGCTTACCATCAAGGATGGTGATGACAATACACTAAAAGAATGCTGGCAGACACAAGCCTCAAGGATCATTCCAGTGTTTAAAAGTGTAAAGCGCAAAATAAGCGCAGGGGTCAATTTGCACCTGAGGCGCAAAAAAGGTGCAAGGCGAGGCGAGTGCCTTTTCGAAGCAAGGCGCAAAAATACAAAAAAAAAAACTAAAAAATCAAAAAAAATTGTCAGAAAATTCAAAAAAAAGCCAAAAATTCAAAAAAAAAATTAAACATAATATTAATAAAAAATATAAACTTAAATTTTAAAATAATATTTAAAAAAAACTATTATCTAAAATTAAAATATATAAACATAAGATGTAAAGCATACTCGAATGAGAATTTAAAAATAAAATCAAACATATAAACATTTTCAAGCATGTAAAACCTCTAATCTCTTTTTTCACTCAATTGCATTACTTCAAGTAGGTAATGTAATGTAAAACTTATTACATCCTTGATTCTACGAGCCGCCTTTGTGCCATGCCCCTTGAGGCAAGCCCAAACAAGTCCACGTTAGGTCTTAAATTCTTAGTTTTCACACAAAAAATAATGATTTTATAGTTTTAATTGTTTTTTAAGAAGAATGTTGTTCATTCATTCATCCTAATAAAAGGTCTTCTTAAAAAGCAATTAAAACTATAAAATCATTATTTTGTGTGAAAATTAAGAATTTAAGACTTAACGTGGACTTGTTTGTGCTTGCCTCGAGGGGCGTGGCACAGGGATCGGGGGCGGAGCCCCTGGCCCAGCCACTATATTCAAAAAAAGCAAAAAAGCGTCAAATTTTCAAAAGGCACACCAGGCATGCGCCTTTAGCCCAGGCGTGCGCCTTTTGAAAGGGCTGCGCCTAGGACCTAGGTGAGGTGCATACCCTGAAATGCGCCTTTGCCTGTGCGCCTTAGTCACGCCTTTTAAATCACTGGATCATTCAAGATAGTCTTTAAGTTAATGGGACATAAACTTTCATCATCAGATCATCCTTTCCACTTTGCAACACAACCACCACCAGGGATGCTTCTTTTCCCATGGAACCAGCATCCAAATTAATATTTCACCATCAGATATGGTTTCTAGATTGAAAGCCTTGTTCACATGGAAGCTAGTGTTTTAAAAGGTCTGCGCAGTTCACAGACAAGACTCATTTTGTGGGTGTGCCTGACCTGAACCTAGGTGTGTCTCCCCTGACTTGTTGCCATGTCTTTATGAGTTGACCTTGTACATTATAACTTTGGTTTTAGAATTTTTATGTAGGACTTGAATGCACAAGGCTACAACCTTTTTGTTTTTTCTGATCAATGAGGCTACAACCTTTTTGTTAATAACATGTTGCTTTAACCAATTGAGCTAACAGGATTTGCTTCTTTCAAAGTTTAAATTTTATATTGATATTGTATTAATTTATATTTTTCCACCTGGTGATTTTTTCTTTTCTTTTTCCTTTTTTTTTCAGGGGGAGGAGGTTGATACATGCATTAATGGGCAGTGACCAGTGTATGAACTTAGGAAGGGTAGAGAAACTTTCCAATCACAGTGGATCTTACCAAGAGTTGGCACTTGGTCTTTAACTTTTAGCTCAACTACATAGGAAGAGCTCCCATGTTGTTTTTGTTTTTGCTTCCTGATGATGATGATGATATAGTGTTGATTTATAAGACTAAAAGATATGCTGAATGCAAAACTAGAACAATGGAAAGGTGCTTTACGGTTTAAGGTTTCAAACAATGTTTTAAAATGCGGAGGCATGACGAGAGGCATTCCACTACCTAGAGGCGTGAGGCATAGTTCAGAACGCAAGAGGCATAAGCCTCTCAAACACAAGGAGGCTTACACCTCCTTAAGAGGAGGGGGGTTAGGAGCAGGATGAAGAGGAAGGGGGGATCTCATTTTATTTTTATTTTTAATAAAAATCTTTTATATTAAGAAGAATAAAGATGCATAACATTAGTTGAAAGGGGGGGGGTCTTGTCGACCTCAATAAGATGCAACTCCTAGAAGATTAAAGTTTAGAGCTCTAAATATGCTCTCTTAATACCAACAATTCATATTGTTTTAGTAGCTATCAACCATCAAGTAGACCATGCAAAACCCAAAAGTTCAATCATGCATTTCCCCACCTACACTTCTTATCAATAACAAAAGACGTCGAAAGGAATATGAAGGGGGTTCTCTTTACTTAGTGACAGAATATTAAGCATCAACTATGTTAAGAGAAGAGCTGTCAATGTGATGTTGTACTGTTCTCTTAAAAGAGTAAGGACCCCTATGGGGGTGTCAGGCAGTGATTAATACCAACAAAAACTAAGTTAACATGAAACCAGTGTGCTACAAACAACTTAATGCACATGCTTCTCAGCAATAAGCTAATAATCACAGTCTGCTTAGAGAGATCCAATTTGATAGATTTCTCAGAACACATCGCCATCCGTTGCAACAAATTCGTCTTTTTTTTCTTAAAGTGACCCCTTGCAACAAAATACCAAATGGAAAGTATATTCATGTAGCATAGCTGATGCAGGCATGGAACAAAGGAAAGAAACCATGAAAGAAGATTCTGATTCTTAATAGATTTTGCATCAGTTCCATTTTCATAGTTTTGGTCAATTAGAGCTTTTCAAAGATTATTTTTCTAGTTAATTAGTTATATAAGGCTAGGGCTAGTCATCATAGAGGGGTCATATAATTTAAAGTGCCTTGAAGTGATTTTTAGAAATTTGAGTTGTGGTTATAATAACATCATTTTTCTTACAGTCAAAACTTGTCTGTTTGATGTGATTTAAGTGTGGCTAGATATGTACTTCAATTACCTATCCAATAAGAAAAAAAAAATCTTGTAAACCATGCATTTTTTGAAAAAATTACGGCCATTTTATGGTAAGGTGTAAGCTAGATATGTACTTCATGAAACCAGTGTGCTACAAACAACTTAATGCACATGCTTCTCAGCAATAAGCTAATAATCACAGTCTGCTTAGAGAGATCCAATTTGATAGATTTCTCAGAACACATCGCCATCCGTTGCAACAAATTCTTCTTTTTTTTTCTTAAAGTGACCCCTTGCAACAAAATACCAAATGGAAAGTATATTCATGTAGCATAGCTGATGCAGGCATGGAACAAAGGAAAGAAACCATGAAAGAAGATTCTGATTCTTAATAGATTTTGCATCAGTTCCATTTTCATAGTTTTGGTCAATTAGAGCTTTTCAAAGATTATTTTTCTAGTTAATTAGTTTTATAAGGCTAGGGCTAGTCATCATAGAGGGGTCATATAATTTAAAGTGCCTTGAAGTGATTTTTAGAAATTTGAGTTGTGGTTATAATAACATCATTTTTCTTACAGTCAAAACTTGTCTGTTTGATGTGATTTAAGTGTGGCTAGATATGTACTTCAATTACCTATCCAATAAGAAAAAAAAATCTTGTAAACCATGCATTTTTTGAAAAAATTACGGCCATTTTATGGTAAGGTGTAAGCTAGATATGTACTTCATGAAACCAGTGTGCTACAAACAACTTAATGCACATGCTTCTCAGCAATAAGCTAATAATCACAGTCTGCTTAGAGAGATCCAATTTGATAGATTTCTCAGAACACATCGCCATCCGTTGCAACAAATTCTTCTTTTTTTTTCTTAAAGTGACCCCTTGCAACAAAATACCAAATGGAAAGTATATTCATGTAGCATAGCTGATGCAGGCATGGAACAAAGGAAAGAAACCATGAAAGAAGATTCTGATTCTTAATAGATTTTGCATCAGTTCCATTTTCATAGTTTTGGTCAATTAGAGATTTTCAAAGATTATTTTTCTAGTTAATTAGTTTTATAAGGCTAGGGCTAGTCATCATAGAGGGGTCATATAATTTAAAGTGCCTTGAAGTGATTTTTAGAAATTTGAGTTGTGGTTATAATAACATCATTTTTCTTACAGTCAAAACTTGTCTGTTTGATGTGATTTTAGTGTGGCTAGATATGTACTTCAATTACCTATCCAATAAGAAAAAAAATTCTTGTAAACCATGCATTTTTTGAAAAAATTACGGCCATTTTATGGTAAGGTGTAAGCTAGATATATACTTCATGAAACCAGTGTGCTACAAACAACTTAATGCACATGCTTCTCAGCAATAAGCTAATAATCACAGTCTGCTTAGAGAGATCCAATTTGATAGATTTCTCAGAACACATCGCCATCCGTTGCAACAAATTCTTCTTTTTTTTCTTAAAGTGACCCCTTGCAACAAAATACCAAATGGAAAGTATATTCATGTAGCATAGCTGATGCAGGCATGGAACAAAGGAAAGAAACCATGAAAGAAGATTCTGATTCTTAATAGATTTTGCATCAGTTCCATTTTCATAGTTCTGGTCAATTAGAGCTTTTCAAAGATTATTTTTCTAGTTAATTAGTTTTATAAGGCTAGGGCTAGTCATCATAGAGGGGTCATATAATTTAAAGTGCCTTGAAGTGATTTTTAGAAATTTGAGTTGTGGTTATAATAACATCATTTTTCTTACAGTCAAAACTTGTCTGTTTGATGTGATTTTAGTGTGGCTAGATATGTACTTCAATTACCTATCCAATAAGAAAAAAAATTCTTGTAAACCATGCATTTTTTGAAAAAATTACGGCCATTTTATGGTAAGGTGTAAGCTAGATATGTACTTCATGAAACCAGTGTGCTACAAACAACTTAATGCACATGCTTCTCAGCAATAAGCTAATAATCACAGTCTGCTTAGAGAGATCCAATTTGATAGATTTCTCAGAACACATCGCCATCCGTTGCAACAAATTCTTCTTTTTTTTTCTTAAAGTGACCCCTTGCAACAAAATACCAAATGGAAAGTATATTCATGTAGCATAGCTGATGCAGGCATGGAACAAAGGAAAGAAACCATGAAAGAAGATTCTGATTCTTAATAGATTTTGCATCAGTTCCATTTTCATAGTTTTGGTCAATTAGAGCTTTTCAAAGATTATTTTTCTAGTTAATTAGTTTTATAAGGCTAGGGCTAGTCATCATAGAGGGGTCATATAATTTAAAGTGCCTTGAAGTGATTTTTAGAAATTTGAGTTGTGGTTATAATAACATCATTTTTCTTACAGTCAAAACTTGTCTGTTTGATGTGATTTTAGTGTGGCTAGATATGTACTTCAATTACCTATCCAATAAGAAAAAAAAATCTTGTAAACCATGCATTTTTTGAAAAAATACGGCCATTTTATGGTAAGGTGTAAGCTAGATATGTACTTCAATTCTAATGACAAGACTAGAAAGCTTCTAATTTGTCTGTCTTGGAGTTGAATTTGGCTTGCTTAGTTTTAATTGGAGTATTAAGATTAATAGGTATTTAGAGTTGACTTAAGAGTTAAGAGTACATACTGTTGGTGGCAGGAACAACCTTCTTTATCCAATGGTCCAACTGTTCTTTTTTAATTCACTTCAGTTTTCTCTTCATGACAAAAAGATAAAGCATGCACAAAAATAAGGAACAAAAAATAAATTCAAACACCAGCAACCTGTAAAAGGAGAACGGTTCCAAAGACCTTAACAACAGGAATCACACACGACAAGAATGATCCTCAATATAACTCTACTTCCTAATCCCTACCTAGGGGGTTATTGGATAGCATTCTAGAATTTGAATTCTTTCCAAAATCAGATTCTGGGAAGAACTTGAGGTGTTTGCTTCAGATTTTACAATGAGATTCTGTAGTCAATTCTACAATGTGGCCAACTCTAAAACCCATCCATAACTTGATCATGGATTTTTGGGGAGTGGATTTTGGTAGAACGATCCCCAAAGTGGTAGAATAATCAAAATCCAAAAAATAAAATGGGATTTTACAGGGTGGATCTTACAATCTGAATTTTTGAATGCAAACATTTTCTGGATCACCCATTAGCCAGACCGTTGACCAATGAGTTGAAGGTCCTGAGAATCCACCTGAATGAGATGTTTGCTCTGGAAATAGAGGTTTTCACCTCCCTGATAAAATGTGACAAACTTCAAAGGTTGTCAAAACCATCTCTCTCACCATCCAATTCCGATGACAACCAATCATCCTCAACCTACTTTGAGCCCTGATAACTCTATATTTTGATGCCTTAAGGGCATCATTTCAGGGGTATTTTAGGCCTTAGAATAGTCAAAATGTCCCATTTTCCCAGTAAAATTCAATATTATGACCTCTAAGGGTCTCTGTGCAAATCTTATGGAAAACTGGGGAAGTTTCATAGCAGAAATGCAGTTTTTGGGAAGTTGGTGTGAAGTCCAACTGAGAGAGGGGGTGTTTTTGTGAAAAACTGAGCATAGGAAGGCACTTCCTATCTCTGCTAAACCCAAAATGGCGCCCCTCCTACTGTATTAGCATGCTCCCCTCTCCTTAGCAAACCCTAGGGCGCCTTCTAAGTTAATCTTTTCATCCTTAACAAACCCTAGCCGCCCCTAGCTGCTAAATCTCCACCTTCCATCCCTTCTAATCTCCACCATTCATTCTAGGGCACCCTTTTTTAGCTTTTAACCCTAGGGCTCCACCTACCTCCTAATCCTCACCATTCAGCCCCTAGCCACTAAATCTCAGCCCTCTAATCCATTCTCTTTCTCAGCCATCCACTCTAGGGCGCCACCCACTCATTTTAATCTCCACATTTCAATCCTAGGCACCTCAATCTCCACCATCCATTTCTAGGCGCCCAAATCTCAGCCCTACATAATATTGGGCACCCTCTCATTTTCTTCTCAGCCTTAGGATCACCCTAAAACCATCCTAACCCTTCATTCTAAACCCTAGGGCGCCCATATTTTTGCTAAAACCCAGCTGCCACCTCCTCTTTCTCTCTAATCCCAGTTTTATCCATCCTTCTCTATAAAAAGGACCCCAAGGGCCCTGGAGAGGGGGTTGGTCAATTCACCCAGTTCACAAGACTAAGGTTTCTTGAGGAGTTCAAGGGTTGTAGAAGGGAAGGACGCCCAGTTCTTGTCAAGAGGGGTTCTTGCAAGCTATTCAACTAATCTGCAACTACTGCCACTGGATCTGATCAACCACCTTTTATTTTCTTTATTTTAATTTCTGTTATTTTTATTCCAGCACCCTTTTAGATTTAATTTATGTTCGCTTTTGTGCTTTGCAGATCTGAATTCGTCCGGTTCAAGGCTAAGGTGTCTCGAGGGCTGAAGAAGGGAAGGGCACCCAGATCTTGTCAAGAGGGGTTCCTGCAAGTTGTCTGGCCAATCTACAGCTACCGCCACTGGATCCGAATTTTGGATCACTTTTGTTTATTTTTTTTGTTGATTTCAGTACTCCTTTAATTTCTGAATTTTAATTATTGTCTTGTTTAATTTCAAGCCTTTAATTTCAGCATTAATAGATTTTATTTTCTTATTTTCTGCAATTCCCAGTTTCATTTTCTTTTTATTTGTCCAAAACGAGAAAATAATAATTTTTCCCTCACTTCCCTGTGGGTTCGACCCTTTTCTCACTACGTACTACGTTGTTTAAGGTTACGTGAGGATTGGAAAAATTTATAAATCTCTAAACTGGTGTTCCAAAGTGGTTAACGACACGCTTCCGGTTACATCAAGCCCTAAAGAACACAATAGTATGTGGATTCCACTCATACACCTCACCATAAATACCTGGTATTTAGTTCCCTCTTCTTCCTAATTTCTTGCATAAGCAACCAACTATTTTTACCCAATTTTCCCTTTTGTTACTTTTCACCATAATTCCAACTCCCATCACTTCGATTTTGCTACCCTCTTTTGCCTTACTTTGTTGACCCACAGTAACTCAAGTTATCACTCTTTAGTCTATCTTTAGAACCTAAATTACCCATTGCTAATTTTTCTTTAGGGATTCCTCGGTAAGGTGGTAAAATCATATTTTCAAATCAGAAAACAGCCATTTCATGTCAAACAATATCAATCAAGATGAAAATAGTTCCAATCCCAATTCCTGAAAATCTTATCAAGGATTGTGCAAGTCTGAATACAAGGTAAAGAATAATGCAGCATTACCAATTAAATAATAACAATGTAGTATAATGAATGCTAATCACATTAAAAACCTTTAATTTGTACTAGATTTTTAATTGCTATTAACATGAATGAACTTTTCAGGCTGCAATTCCAAATTTCAAATTAGAAGTTTAAGCACAATGGCACTAAATTCATGTTCATATATGTCCATACCTGGACTAAATTATATTAGGGGTGCAAGTAGGGTACTCAATTTGAAGAATTTACACTACACTAGGCCCAGGCCCTCAGGCCATACCCCTTAAATTTTAACAAATGCCCAACTTGAGCCCACCTAAGTTGCACCCTTATACTATATGCACCAAGCCAGGACCTGTGTGGGCACATGCAGTTCCAGACCTGATACACTCATCCATTTACAACAGAAAAAGCTCCAAAATTCAAACATTTATATTGGAATAAAAACAGAAAAAAAAAGGAAAATAACATCTTAAAATTTGATAAATATTTTCCTTTAAAAGAGTCCTAATGTTTATGCTCATATAATTGTTATTCAGTACCAGTTAAGGTCCGGCCCAGATTAAAGTTGATATTCATAATTAAGTTTTAATTAACTCCTTTCTTTCTTCCAAAAAAGCTTAGTGAGTAATAAAAAGTTTAGGCTTCCTTCTGGTAACTGAAACATTTACTAACTAAATTGTGAGCACCACATAGAAAAACTGGTAAGATTCCAATACCATCAGGAACAAGTATAAATTGCCAGAGACAGGTTTCTAGGGGTTGTCAGCAAGTCTTTCAAGGCCATTAACACAGAGATTTATATCCTATTTAACTTTGTAAATTATGTCATTTTTACTTAACAATTCTATGACTTTAAATGCACCAGCAAGTGTAAGCTCTCAATCAGATAATCAGATGGATAAATGGAACTGATAGTGATTATCTGTGATACTAATCAACAGATAACAATCAAATTCCCTGATTGTCCTCTACTTGTTCCACTATGAAGTGGAAAAATACACATTTATAATGCATTTTGCAACCTTATAAAAATTATACTCTTAAAATTCACATAACATAAAAAGTAGTTCACATATACAGATTTAATATTTAGGCTGTTTTTCTTTTAAACATAAAAGGGGTAGAAATATAAGCAAAATATTTCATATTGAAAATCATCTGCCTTCTTAGCATTGAATCAAAGACTTAGTGTCGAATGCAACCTGAATGTCCCCATAAATTATACGGTTCTTTATATTTTTCTTATTTTAAGAGTTCTCTTATTTTCAGTGCATCCTATAAAACTCAAATATGCTTAGTTGGTTCATATTACAAATGTGTTAGTTGACTATGTCATCACTCTTCATTCAAGTAAAACTACAAAATACAAAATTGGGAACCATCTTAATTAAGAAGTTTATATAGATCTTATGCCAATATAATTTAAAAATGCATGATTATCTTTCTAGTGAATATGATATGAATACCTCCTATTTAGATGGGACTAAAAAGAATAGCAAAGAAGGATAAACTTACTGAAACAGATATGTCCAATTACAAGATTAAACATTCTGGATAACAGGCCCAAGCAAAACCAAGTTTTACCAATTGGCAGTAACGTGCAACATAAGGCAGAAAATAGTGGATAAGAAACGAAATACAGAAAGGAGCATGGAATACCTTCAGAAAGCCATCCCCAGTTTCCAGCATTTAAAGAAAGCATTGATTTGAGCAATGCAGAAGCAGTAACACTGTGCAATGGCATCAAAGACTGAGCACAACCTAACTCCACAGGAAGCCTACAGAATGGTATAATAATGCTGTGTTAGTAACATGATAATAAATAAAAGAATCTTCCTCAATTAAAAATGCAAAAAAAAAAACAATTTTACACATGAAAAATAAGAAAAACCAACAAAAACCTCAAATGAGTTATCAGTGTGCAGACTCAAAAAGTGCAATTTCAAAAATGAGAAAAGAAGGGGGAAGGAAAGAAGAACAGGGAAACTTAAATACAGTTTTAAAAGAAAAGGTAACAATAAGAACAACAACAATAGCAGTCATGATAACGATGATTATGACAAGAAGAATTGAGAGAATCCTAAATGGGTAACCACAATGAAATGAATGATAAGAAAAGGCAGCAAAGAGACTGCTGGTAAGAAAGAATAAAAGGAGTTCCAAATGAAATGGGCCAAATCTGTGATCTCTGTAATTAAGTGATAGAGGCATCCCATCATCTATTTTTCCAATGTGATTTTGCAAAAGCAGTTTGGTTCCAAACTCATCTGGGACTGAATTCTGAAGTCTGAACAAATAAATACTCATCTTCAATTAATAGTGGAGAATGGGGAAAAAACTAAGTTATTGAATCACAAAAGAGGAATAAAGTGCATGGTGGGGGAAGGTTCCTCGTCATATTTACACTAATTTGGGATGCAAGAAATGGCAAACTGCACACAAACAAAGAACAAGATCCATGCTGGGTAGTGGGAAGTATCAAATAGTATATACCATAGAAAACAAACAGGTACCGGAGGAGGAAGAAAATGACAATTATTGAGCTGACAATAACATTCGGAATAGTTTTCAAATTTATATTGATGGTTCATATGATCCAGTTTCTGGGAAGGCAGGCATTTGTTTTATGATACTAACAGCAAAAAGAAAAAAAAAAAAAAGATTTTCTTGTAGCAGCAAGCCAACCATATACAGCAAACCGAAGTCAAGAATCAGAACACTGGGCAACCATCAAAGGACTGCAAACAGCTTGAGAGTACGCAATCAAGCAGCTGAGGTTAAAGATGGATGCACGGGTAGTAGCAGAACACCCGAAGAAAGAATGCAAACAAGGCAGATAGATTAAAATCCCATTACTTAGTATAATTTATAAACATTTTGGTAGTTTTGAATATGTAAACATTTAATATATAAGTAGAACCAACAATGACATAGCTCACAACTTGGCTTGGATGGCATGTAAATGGTCAATAAGCACCACATTCTGGATAAAACAGGAGATGTACAACTTCACAGAAGATTATTAAAAGGTTCTTTCTTTCTTAGATGCAACAAAGTAAAGAAAAAGAAGAAGGAAGCATTAAATATTCCACTGATTTCAAATGGGTATGTAGGATTTTTAACAACTGTCTACCAATCAATACCGAAATTAGACTTGTAAATTTATAAAAAACAAAAAAAAACAAAACAATGGCATGAAAATATAAACCTGGAGAATAAGGGAAGCTTATGTCGAGAAAGACGAGCAGAAGTGGGCCTTGTTGAAGCGAATCCCCCAAGCTTAGTCGCCCCTGAAGCGATATGTGAAGATGACGATGACCTGCAACCATTTAGAATGGTAGCTGCAGATGCAGAGGAGCTTAGAAGAGTTCGTCTAGCACAGCTACTAGCCATTTTTTTTCTATCTTCCTTTTCTTTGTTTCTCCCTCACTGCCCTGCAGCCTACAAGTTACAGAAGCTCCAACCTTGTGGTGTAACCCTAAATTCGAGTTTGGAGGGCGAGAGGCAAGAACCGTGTTGTTGCTGCTGCTTGTCAATGGGCTGGCCGGGTTGTATGTGAATTGTGAACTATGGACAGGCCGGTTCAACGGTTCTAAATTGGCCATACAAATCCAAGCCCAGATCCAGCCCATAATACGTGAAATAATCTTAACTATTTGCAGCCTAATTTATATCTGGGATCAAACCCAGTCTGATAGAGGTGGAAAAGTTTTTATGATCAGATCGAGTTTCATAGGCTTAACTACCACTTAATTACTTAGAGCTGGCTTATTTAATGCAAAGCTGCATTGAATCTCTTTTACTAAAAAAAACTACTTAATTCAAGCAAGAGCCACCTATTCTACTAAAACTTCATAAAACAACTTCGTATTTTGGTTTTTCAGTCCACAAATTAGTACATTTATTCATGTTTTGAATCCTGATCTTAGCCAGATGGTTGAACTGGGTTTAATCAAACGGAATCTGGGCCAGGTCATAGTAGACATGGGACCAATAAGAAAACATAGATCCAGAATAAACCAAGCCCCGATAAGATCCAATCCGGATTGGGCTTTCAGGTCTAAGCCGATAAGATCCAATTATATTTGATAACCTATAGTTTGGTATTTGACAATAAACCTATTAATTTTCTTTCTTTTTAATTTTTCAAATATCTTACGTATCCCCTATAAAATGATAATTTTATGGAAAAATACATGTTGCTGAAGCAAAAAGACTTGATAACTGAAGGGCTTTGACCAATCAAACCTTCAATTTGATAAATAACCACCCGATTGGTTACCACTTTTATAATATCAGTTTACTAATCACAAGATGTTTTTCCAATATCATAATTGAACCCTAATTTTAAATGTTTTATATGAATAAGTTATTACAGATAAATCCATGAGAAACATGTATAAAATGTTTTGTGTATTTTTATCACGTGTCATGTATACCTCAATATGTAATCACTATGGATTGATGTTTTAAAAAACGACCCGGAACCGTTCTAGCCACTGGTTTCTGAGTCAACAGTTCAACCATTCAGTTCGAATGATGGCCCATTTTGACAAAAAAAATTAAAATAAATAACAACCAAAAACCATTTAACGGGTTGACCGTTAGATTATCCGAGTCAATGGGTCATTGACTAATTCAATGGTTTTTTGCTAAGGATCGAGTTTGGGGTAAAACAGAACTGGTTGCCTGGACGGTTCTTGGCCAAACGGTCTGATCGTCGGGATCATATACGGCTCAAAAACCATGCTCTAGATTTAATTAGGTTGGAACATATAAAACCATTCCCAGGCCTTTATGGTCAAGGTTCAAAGTATTGACACATATTGGCCTGTATCATCCGATACGTATCGTGCCAATGGCTTCCCAATACGCCCCTATGGGGGTTGTATTAGGTCAGACCATGGTTCAGAAGGTAGCTAGGACTTAAACCAATCCCTTTGAACCGATTTTGAAAAAAATAAATAAAACATAAAAAAAGCACCGATAGAGATCGATACACCCTCTAAACCTTGTTTATGATTGGATATCAACATCCAAACCTAAAACCAACCGGTCCAACCCTATTGATAATTGAAACTCAAAATGAGACCCAAACCGTACGTAATAGGATCCCGTTGTTTCAAGTCTATCAAGTTGACCCCAATCATTGACATCCATAAGAAACCAGTCAACCAGTGAATCAAATGCCTTTCTATATATGGAGTGGATATTTGCCTTATATTCCATATAAGTATTAAAAATAAATCCAATTATCATATATCAAAATATGGTTAATACTTACTTGTACACGTACATATATGTGCTCTTATTCTTGACTTTTATATAAGTACAATTGAAAATATCATTTCAACAATGGGTCCCAGTTTGTGAAGCATTTGAAAACATGTTTCATCAGGTTGCATTTTCAATCAATGACCGAGTTTGATTATCATTCAAGACTCATCAACTATGTTGAATAAAAAAACTCGGGTATGTGTCCGACTCAGACCGGACCGGACAGCTGGACTAGATGGGAATGATAGCCAAAACGGTTTTTGAATTGTTTACTAAGAAATGTTGACTTGGTCAAATTCACCCTAATACATGTATTACTGGGTGTTATAACCTATTATATTTATTGTTTAAAGCTTATTTAAAATAGTTTCAAAAGATAATCTGAAAAAAGTATTACTTTTATTTATTTTTTCTTTTTCTGCATTTTTTATTTGAGTCGATCAAAGTATCAAAACATAATATACCCAAGGTTTAAAGTACTGATATATATCGACTTGTATCGATTAATACATATCATTCCGGGACCTCTTTGATACGCCCCTACAGTGAATATATCAGAGGTCTGACCGGTTCAGAGGGTGAAGGAGCCCTAAACCAGGCCCCCCTGAATCAGTTGTGAAAAAAATTAAAAAAAAGGCACAAAATGCAGTATTGATTCATCCGATACGCCCCTATCGGTATCGACCTTATCGATATTTTGAGGATCAAAGATCAATAACATGCTAAATACTGAGAATTAGAACCTTAACAGGATTAAATTAATACCCATTTGTGAATTAAAAAAGAGTATCGATTGTTGGAAACTCTGGGATACGCGATCTGTGCATCCGGGGCATCGATAACCATGTCTCGGTCAAAGTCAAAATCTGATAGAGTGATAGCTGGAGCCTGGAAGTCAGTGATTAGAACAGTTTTAGATCTACTCCGGGCCTGACAACATTGCTTAGGTATGCTAAAAGCCGTTTGGTTGCAAAATCTGGTTTTATTATACATTCACGACCCAGTGTCCAACCCTGTGAGATCCCAAACCCATGTGATTTTAGGTTGTTGAGATTCTGATTATTATACCAAAATGCACAAAATCAGAGTGTTGCATAGTTGCATGCAAATCCTAGTGTAAATAAAGGCCAAGTACAGAATTGATACTAGAATCTGTATGTATAATCCAAACGGACCACAAGAAATAACCTGGTTTCTTCCTACATTTCAATTCTGTAGAGAAAAGCTATTTGTGGGATCTCGTTGTGCGTATGTGTTTTCTTTTATCAAAAGAAGAGTTACAAAGCAATCACTATAACACACAAACACACACGCACTTTCCCATAGACTGATTAGCAGTTGGAACCAGAATAGAAATCCTTTGGAATCAGAATCGGAATGGTCTATTCCCATAAACTGTTTGGTTCAGACAAGAATGGGAATGAAAATTGAAATAAGCAGGAATGGGATTTCATTCCAAAAGGAGGGGTAGGGAATGGCCATTCCCTCAAATGTGGAATGCCATTCTAGCAAGAATGGGAACGGGATTCCAATTCCGCCCAACCAAACAGTTGGAATTGGAATAGCCCATTCCGATTCCAGACCCATTCCTATGAACCAAACGGGGCCTAAGATTAAGCAATCCATAAAATAAAATTCGAACTTCATTCCTCAACGAGTGGGCCAAAACTCAGGTATCAGGCGTAGTCACCAGGTTTCTCTTTCTCGGGCTTCATTATGTCAGTTATCAATTCAAGCCTAGGAGTTTACAAGTACATGGACAAATTGAACCAAGATCATGAAAATCTATCAGGCCTGTTTGAATTACCGTATTTTTATCTGGAAGATTGATGGAATCTTGTTTCCTCACATCATCTGATGCTGCAAGAGCTCGTGCCAGATTTGGAATACGTCTAGAAATGAGAGTAGTTGACACAAGAAATGAAATTCGGATATTTTCCTTTCACAACTCACAAGTAACAAAAATCGTAGGATGTAAATGAGCATATTGGAACAGGCATTCTAGTGCTTGGAGGCACTTAATCATGCCTTCTTTGCTTTGCACGTTTCCACGATTGCTTACCCTTGATCTTCCATTTCTCAACCCCAACTGAACGGTTCTGCTCCTCAATCTCCCTAACTTTGCGTTTCCTGCAGAAAATGAAGTCACAGGAACTGAGCAACAGAAACAAAATCAATGAAACTAATAGCAAGGTTAGAAAGATATCTTGTTATTCTTCAATTGTAAACATGTGATAAAAAATGTGCTTGTCTGAAAATTTCACAGGTTGGGTGGGTGGACACCCCAAGGCACATCTCATGTCTAACTTATACAACCAAACAGAAGTTGGATTTGTCAACTTGCTCTACTTTATCTCAGTATTGCAAATTATCTAAATTACAAGCAATTTAAGGAATCTGAAGCCTTTGACCCAAAGCCATTTACACCCAAAGCAACAACCGAGCTACTACTATCACAGCCATCCCTACAGTTGGCCTTGTCCATCCTTACTACTATCACAGCCATCCCTACAGTTGGCCTTGTCCATCCTTAGTGGCTCTAGAGCAGCAAATTTGCTCCTACACTTAGTTATAGGCTGTTGCAAACGAAATCACATCCTCTGTACCCTTGGTACAGAAAATTTTCTGTATCAAACCAATAGCAATCTGCCACACCATTTAAAAATCACTTTACTTTTGAAATGGGAAGAACAGGCTGGTGTGGTAGATTGCTATTGGACTGGTACAGAACCAAGTGTGCAGAGGATGTTAACTCATTGCAAACCCATTTTTATTTTGTGGCCTTTGCCTGGTGCTTTTGGAACATTCGACTTGGACCAAATCAATCTTTCTCAATGGTTTCACATGGCCAAACCAAAGTCTATCTAAACGCTGCTACACCAAATACATCCTACATGCACATGTAAGAGGTATATAATTTCAGCCTTTACCTCTTGTGTTAGGACCAAATATACATTAGGAATATTAGCATACAAATCCAACCTCACCTCAGAAGGGGTAAACCCAACCAGAGGATTAGAAGTGTTGAATCAACCCAACTAAAGGTTGGAATTTGTGAATTGGATTGATTGAAGTTGACTCCTACTTGAGTTGAAACAGAACATGATGGTATCTGTGCCTTTCTCTCACCTGTACTCCCTAAGGGAATGATCTGAAAGCAGCTCATCTGCAAGTGTTGCCTTCCTTTCCTTCTTAGTGAGCCTTCCTGAGAAGAAATCTGATGCAGATTCAATTACGGTGCCCACCTGATTGATAAATTTTGGTTGGTTCATCAGAGACTTTAATTCATCAATTGGCAAATAAAATGAGAATAATATAGAGCAAAAATAAAGATATATAGCAGAATGATTCATTCTACTAGAACAAAGACTTGCCTGGAAATACTTGGGGAGTGCCTTTGATTTTAAGTCTCCCTTTTTGTAGTGCCTTTTAGGATCCATAACATTCCTCAACTGCAAAATAAATAATTAAATGTCACACACACACACACACACACACACACAAACACAAACAAAGAAGAATATATGACCATGTTATCAAGTAAAACAGATCCTGAAAATCACAAGTGAAACCTCCCAAATGGATGAACCATCAAATATAGGCTTTAACACTTGCCAGTTACCAAATATCAGGTTTATAAACCTGTAGATAATTATCACCATCTAAATTTTGTCACAACTATATGGGGTTAGCTATATGAATCATGTTTCGCCATTTCTGTTCTGTTCAGTGCCATACCCCTAGCTCTTTTAGCTCCTTCAACTTGTAACAGATCAATTTTTCTAACAGCTGCTCTATAATACACCGTAAAATACTTTGGCATATTTGACTTCTTATGATTTGTGAGAAATAGAGAAAAACTGAGAGTCAAGAACACTAGATAGAAGATTCAAACTGCAAAGGTACTAAAGAATACCTGAAGGCTGCAAACTAGACTAGCTGAATTCCCCAAAGAGTAACAATTATTTGGACAATGTAAAAGTCAGTCAAAGAATATTACCAATGAATGATAGGTCAAACCAAAACTCCCTAACCCATTCACTTCAATGTAAATACCAAGAATACTTTCATCTCTCACAGCTAAACAAATAAACATCTCAAGCATCAGGCACCTACTTTAAGTTAACGTGTTAATCATATTTGCAAGGCCCCTCAGGCGCCTTCTCAGTTTACACACACAAAGAGTCATTCAAAAGGCGCACGCCTAGGCTGAGGCGCAAGGCACACCAGGCGTGCGCCTTTTGAAAGGACTGCGCCTAGGACCTGGGCGAGGCGCCTACCCTGAAATGCGCCTTGCCTGTGTGCCTAGGTGCACCTGAGGTGTGCCTTTTAAATCACTGGCTTAAACTACACAACCATCAATTAAAATTTTTCCTGTATATTTTTTTATTGACAAAAGGAAACTTTATTACTCAAAACCACAAAAATTTAAATTAAATTAAATTTTCCAGTATAAACCAACAAAACCTTTATGGAGTATGGACTGTGCAAAATGTGGCTTGAGCCTCACATTGAAGCCTCAAGGCTTGAGCCTCATATGCTTTTTAAAATACTATTCCAAAATTCAAACCCTAGTTCCATGCAGATCTTTCTACTCCTTACTAATAACCCCAATACACCAAACCAAAGCTTACTGCTTTCTTGCCAATTTTCCAATGCTAACTATAATAGTCAACAGCTTAACAGTAGGAACCATGTAATCTTTACTCCTACAACATTGTTCGATGGTCTGAACCTATCATAATTCTGTTTTAAGAGCTTCAGGCCCTTAAACTCATGCTAATACCAAATAGCCTACCCCTATTTCTCCCTTAAGTTGATCCATTAACAACTCGAAAACTATATATAATCATAACCCTTAAACAACCCGCTTAAATCCTTTTAAAAGTCAATAGGATTGCATATGAGAGTGACATATGAGACTCACATAACAAAGCTGCTTGTTTCATTATTTACAAATGCTTTTAATGAACTTTGAAACTAAAAGAAACCTATTTTAAATCCAATGACCATGAAGTAAAAGTGGCCCATGTGCACTTTCAATAACTTGAGAAGTAGGAAAATTACTCTATTAACAATATTCCACATTATTAACTCCTCCATTTGTCTTTGTTCTCTCAATGTTCACTTACAAGAATTACATATATCACTTATTGTCAAAAGCTACAATTAACCGTATCAGCAGTTCACAACATAATAGTTTCTGCCTAAACTGCCTAGGTTGCAATTGCAAGCAGAAAAATGCTAGTCCATACATGCCAAATTAGAAATAACAATGGTTGTACCTTAAGAATCTGAAGATCTTTCTTTATCTCCGGTGTGATAGTTGGGGCAGGCATCTCAAACCTAAGTATGCATTTAAAAAAAGACACCATGATATGAACCCTAAAAATAGTAACATAATTATTCACAGTTCAACATACAATCTGTCAGACTGTCAGTTGTAACATACCAATTTTTACCAGCCGTATCTTTCACTTGTTTCTGCATCAACTTGTTCAACTTCCTGGGGTCATTGGGTGGAACAAATAGTCCATCAACAAGATCAATGTCAGGCTTCCATGTCACACTTTCAGGTAGCTTTTGCAGTTTCTCAGACCCATTTTGTATTCCAGATGAGAGTGAGGGTAACTTTGGTTCCCATGTAAGGCCAATTGTAGCCTTACTGTCAGGCATTCTGAGTGAGATTAGGTCCAAGCAGAATGCCTGTGTGCCTGATCTAATAACCTGTAAATTTTATGAAAAAACAAGCATTAGCAATTCCCACTCACTATAAATTGGGGAAAGAGAAACTAACACTAGGGTTGTGTTTGGTTTCATAAATAATAAGAGAGAAATAGAAAGTTGTGAGAAAGTTCTCAAGGAATTTCACAAAATTTGCTAATAACTTTCCCTCAACTTTCTGTTTCTCTCATATTTTCTATCAAACAAAATGTAGCCTAGGTGAATTACAATCACAAAAGAAAATATAATTTGTGACAACTAAGACCATGTTTTGGTTCAATTCTCATTCTTACCCAAGATAAAATTCTAAGATGGAAAAGAATGAGCAGAAATGGGCAGAATGAGAAAATATTGCTACAAACCAAATGCTTTTTTCCTAAAAAAAAAGAATTCCTTTGTGGCAAGAATGAGAATAAGTTTTAACCCATTTGGTTACAAATTTCATTCTCATTCATTTTTTTATTAATCAAAATAATAGCATAGAATATTCAACACTCAATAGCAGATATATAGTGGAAACAGTGTTTTCAAAGCGCAAGGCACAAAAAAAACACAATGGTCAATTTGCGCCTGAGGCACAAGGTAAGGCACACGCCTTTTTTAGGCAAGGCACAAAAATATACAAAAAAAAAAGCCAAAATTAAAAAAATGCAAAAAATATTAAACATAATATTAATAAAAAACACAAACTTAAATTTTAAAATAAATGTTTTAAAAAACCTATTATCTAAAATTAAAATACATAAACATAACATGTAAAGCGTATTCAAATGAAAATTTAAAAATAAAAGCAAACATATAAACCACTTTCAAGCATGTAAAACCCACAATATCTTTTTTTCCTCAATTGCATTGCTTCAAGTAGCTAATGTCATGTAAAACATATTGCATTCTTGATTCTACGAGTCACCTTTGTACCATGCCCCTCGAGGCAAGCCCGAACAAGTCCATGTTAGGGTTCGCTCTCTCACTGAAGCTCCAAGAACCCCCTATTTTCTAATGTTGTTCATTCATTCATTCTAATAAAATATCTTCTTAAAAGGCAATTAAAGTTATAAAATCATTATTTTTTATGTGAGAAATAAGAATTTAAGACCCCACCATGGACTTGTTCGGACTTGCCTCGAGGGTGTGGTCGAGGGTTCGGGCACAGCCGTTGGGCTAAAAAAAAGCAAAAAGTGCAGAATTTTAAAAAGGTGCATGCCTAGGCTGAGGCGCAAGGTGCATCAGGCGCACCAGGCGTTCGCCTTTTGAAAGGGGTGCACCTAGGACCTGAGCAAGGCGCATACCCTAAAATGTGCCTCACCTGTGCACCTAAACGCACCTTTTAAATCACTGAGTGGAAACATGCAAGACCCACACCAATAAAATACAAATCAACCATGTAGGCCCCACATCAATAACACAATGTGAAAAAGATATATAATGGATACTCCAACACTGTTTATTGGTTTAGATACATGGTTTAAGAGGTTTTTCTTTGTCATCAAACTCATCATCATAGAGAAAGCTAGAGATTGTCAAATACTATCTTGACAACCCATGTATTTTCTAGTGTTTGTAAGAAGCCATATTGAGCTGTCTTATTATTTACCATGTTGGGTGATTCCAGATAAACCAGTAGCTCTTGCAGGCAAAGAAAAAATATCAGAGAGAAAAACTAGAAGGCTCCAAATGTAGCTTAATGTCTGTGTTTTCTGCAAGGTTAACATTTTATATGCTTATTCTATAACTATATTTTAGAGAATGGTCTGAGATTAGTATATTCTTGTAGGCAGAAGTGCAAATCAAATTGACAATCAAATGGATGCAAAACTGATATTAATAGCAATTTACCCAGTCATACAAACAGTGCCTAATAACAGCACAGAAAAGAGCCCATGACCACGTATAATAAAATCAGTTGACCCATCCCCATCTGCAACACTGTAAGGAGAGAGAGAGAGAGAGAGTGCCAAAGAAAGAAGATACAGTGTCTCGTGTAAAAACAACTCATTTATCTAGAAGGGGTCCTATCATACTGATGAACATTCAAATAAATGGCTGCTTGAGAATTCAATAGCCGTTCTAGGCTTCTACCACAGGTTAAAATCTATCAAGAAGAAAAGTGAATAACCACCTGTTGAAGTAAGACTACTCAAATTAATCCAAATACTTAACTACCACATTTTCACAGCCAGTAAAAATTACAAAGATAAGAACAAAGAGATTGGTGTTTCACTGTGAAAGGAATCACACTGTTAAACTGATAGCAAGTGCAGTTTTTGAGAACCTTATAGGAAGCAATAATTGAGAAGTGCAAACCAGAGATGCTGATAAAGTAAAAGACAATGCATCAAGAGGGGAAGGATTATGGACATATTACAGTATAGTCTATATGGAATATAGATATAGATATATTTTATGGTAAATAAAGAAAGACTTTATTTAAAGAAAAAAGTAAGTATATCACTTTTTATATTAGAGCCAGCCCATTGCTAATCTTGCATGGCTCTATTAATTTTTGTTCCTTTCTATATTGCTCCTTTCACAGTGTCAAGATCCATGCTTGTGTTGCAAACTGCATGGCAACGGGAAGACCTAGCACCATAGCTTCACCATCAGCAAACTTCATTGATCATAGCCTAATCTACAATGCACCTTCCTAACTCACATGCCAAGCCTAAACTCTTTATTTGGAGGATCAATGAGAGAGAAACCAACACTAAGTGATTTACCCCATTTTAAATAATAGCTGCAAAGAATGGTGCAAATGTGAATGCTAAGTACTACTTCTAATTTATTTTCTCTCAAACACCATAAGTTTTGCCTACTCTAAAAATGAATAATTGGCCCTTGGCAAAGTGGAACAGCAAAGCAAGATTCATATAGCCAACCCAAGATTAATTAGGATAAGACCTAGTTGAGTTTAGTTCTCTGACGAACCTTCTGAACTCGCAACATGACCAAGAAGTCTCATACTCTGTACTGAGACCACTATATAAGGTAAAGAGTAGAGACATAATCTGAACTAGCAAGAATTGTGCTTCCATCCACTTGCCAAATAGATGGTTGTGCATCAGATGAACAGTTTGGATTGGCATACATGATTAAACTACAAATGGCAATCTGATTTTGCATCTACTGCAATCGATGTCACAGAACAAACTTGAGACAACCTGTTAGCACACATTAGCAATCAACCTAACAGCAGTCTTAATTCCATTTTCAGGTTGTTATTTCTGTTTGTAAATTTAGTTTGAACTATTGTTATGATCAAGCTCCAAAGAGTTAGCTGTAAGTTTTTATTCTTTGTTTCATACACATGTATATGTTGTCTATGCTGTAAGCTTAATTCCATCTCCTATTAACAAAGCCCCTGTGATTTCATGGTGAAAGAGGGTATATCCTATTTCATGGTTAAACTCATATGTGTTTCTTTTTCTTTTCCTGGATACATGATCTACTTCCTGCCAACAAGATACAATGATATTGTCCTTCTATCATTAGTAATAGTATATTGTAATAATTGATGCCTTGATAACTACAACCAATGTGAAAGCACAGAACACCACTTCCATTTCATTTTAAATCACTCATCACATTTGATGCACAAAAAACTAGAAACAGACTTATTATTTAAGACAAATACTTCCAAATTTATGAATTTTGGAGATTTCAGCTGATGATGACTTGATCAATAAATAAATCCCTGTAACTCACAGTACTGAGCTGTGACTTAAACTGTTGTCAATTTGACATGTTAAATTTGCCCCTTATATTTGTAACATCAGAAACTCATTAAAAGGAGGAAATATCTAAGGTACAAATTAATAATCCCTTTAAAAGTAGATTGACTGGCAATCAGCAGGTTAGTAGAGAAAATGCTTCTGCCCTCCACCTCCCACTGCTCCCTAAGCACCCCCCCCCTGGCGGGAAAAGAAAGAAAAGAAAAGAAAATGATCTTACCTCATTGCCACCAGGTCAATGATATATTTCTAGCATTCCAAGTGAACACTGTTAAAAGCAGGGAAACCCAGAGCACGGCTAAATAAAAAAGGAAAGGAAAGCATTGCCTATATTTCTGGATCTGTCAAAATGGACTCTAAGAGGTATATATGAGCAGTGTTTTAAAAGGCGTGGGAGGCATACACCTGGAGGCGCTCCCAAAACGCCCTGAGGCATATGCCAGAGGCGCTGACACCTCTGAGGCACCTCTTGCGCTTTTTTCATGAGGCATGCTAGAGGCGTACACCTCATGCGCTGCACATCTGATATAAAAAGACAGGAAAAAAAGGAAGAAAGAAAAAAGAAAAAAGAAAAAAAAAAGAAAGGAAAGGAAAGGAAAAGAAGGGAAGGGAAAGAAAGGGAAGGGAAAGAAAAAGAAAGAGAAGAAAAAAAGAGAAAAGGAAAGGAAAGGGAAGGGAAGAAAAGATAAGGGGAAAGAAAGTGGTTTGCCCCCTGCCCCTTCGGCTGGGGGGCTTCGCTCCCTAGACCCCGTCCCCTTTTCGTCAGGTCCAATTGCTGGTACAAGAGAAACAAGAGGAAAGATGAAGCAAGATTGCATGATCCATACAAGTATGCATGATGATCAGGAACAATCAACAGTTCAGAAAATCAATCACATAAAAAGTATCTTCCTTTGAGGATAAGGGTCATTCTCAAAGGAAATCAGTTTGACCCCATAGACAGAGGTTAAATCCAGAAATGAAATACTACAAATGGTACATAGGGAAGGTTGTGTGCCATGTGCCAGGGTCAAAATAATTCTCATAAAACAAAATACTACAAATGGTTGCCTAGGATCTTGGTGTCATTTTATGCCTATGTTTCATTTCACCCTTGAGCTTCCTCTTTTGTTGCGGTCCAGTAGCTTTTGTTTTGAAACTTTTCCTACTTCACTGACTATGTTTTTCTCATCAGAACAATAGTCTGGAAGTTCACTAAAAAACTATTTCATATATCAGTAGGAAGCACCGCTGTTGGAGCTGAGACACATGAATAATGAAGTATTGGAAAACCAGAAAAATGAAGAGGAACTCTCTCAAAGACTCTGAATCTTTCAAGAAGCAATATGCCACAGTTCTTGTACAGCTACAGGAAGCCACTGATCAGGCATGTGGCTTTCATGAACTTGGTCAACCTCGCACCTTATTTCAGTTCATACTCTTTTTCTTGCTCTGCTTTACTTGAGACAATACAATACCTACCAAGGAAATTCTCCACCACCATGGAATAAGGCAATACCCATTTCAAGTAGCCCTGCTGGATCAAGCTCCTTCAAACATACTGCATTTTTGTTCAAGAATTGGGATCTTATGTGGCCAAAATTGTTGAGAGTTCAAGATTGACTATAGAATTTGAACTATGAAGGTAGGAAAATCTCTTTGAACTTAAAAATCTAAAGCAGATAGTTGTCTATCCCAAACCCTCTTTTGTTCCTAGACTTGTGAAGATTAACTATGGAATTTGAACTTCATTCTGTAGGTCCGGTGTTCTTAGGTTTTAATCATCCAAGTGATGAAGTTTGGAACTGTGCATCTTAGATTTAAATATGGAGTCACTATGCTTCATTTTACCCTTTTTCACATAGGTTGGGCTACCTTTTTGCTTGAAAGTTGCATTACAGATCATCACAACCGTCTGATCAATGGACCTCTTCATGAATTGTGCCACATATTTCTGTTGTCCACTCATAAACAAGAGAACGGATGGCCTGTTAAGATCATCTGACTGGACAGCTTGAGCTGTGACTTGTCCAAGATGTTAATTTATTTGCTAGATGGTGTTAGATTAATGAGTTATTTCAGTAAAATCGTCCTACCCTATCCTATTAAACAGCGATTCAAATTCAAATTCAAATTCAAATCTGTTATGGTGTCTACTTGCAGTACTTTTCTCAAATACTTTATAGGTAGTCTAATTTCATTTCTAAAAAAAAAAAAAAATCAGGTTATATCCTCATTGAAGTTAGGGGAAGATGCTTTTGCAAGGATTGGAGAGGCTTTAGATGCTGCAAGTAATCGGTATTTCGGAACTAATTCTGTTGTACCAACTGTTAGAGATCCAGTAAAAGGGGTTTGGCTTATCAAGATCAATCAAATTCGAGCACATCAGAGCCAACAACAGGAGTTCCGGTATCTTGTCAGAAGTCAAACGCTACTAACCCAAGTGAATCACAAATACCTTTGGAGCTCATATCATCTTGTGTTTCTACATAGCTCATGATTCAGGTAAACTGAAATGTTGTCATAGTTCTTTGCTCTAACTTCCAAATAGAAAACTAAACAAATGCCTAGTAAGACGACATGATATAACAAGTATCTAAGTTGCTATGGTTGTTCCATTAATTTTTCAGTGGCTCGTGTACTATTATTATTGGTTTCTCCTTGGGATTGTTGAAATATGCATGTTGTTTATCTGAAAACCTGATTACAGAATTTTCGGAATCCCACGGCCAGTAACTCCAGGACCCGATGATGGAAGAAGTTCATAACCATCATATAATGGTCGTATTATATTTGAGATGATTCAAGCACACATTACAAGTACACGCTTTATCAGAGAATATAATGCTAATAACAATGGTACTGTCTATTAACAAAAGTTTGCTTGACAAGCTGTATAAACAGGCAAAACAAAATCCTAGATGATTTTATACATAGTTTAACAGAACACAACAAAATCTAACAAAACAAACACCTCTAATCTTCAATGGCAGAAAAACCAGAGATTAAAGGTGGGTGAGGTCGGTTGTACCTCAACTGTGTTTGTCTCCCTTCACCGATTAATGCCCTAAAATGGCAGAAAAACACAAATTAATCGACTTGTAAAAGTGAAGAAGAAGGGTAGGAGGCGGAGGATGAAGAAAAAGAAGAAGAGAATCTGAGAGAGGGATGATCGATCTTACCTGCAACCATTCGTGCTGTGCAGAGAGGGGGGGGCGGGCGAGAGTGCTGCGTAGCGAGCGAGCGATCGAGAGAGAGAGAGAGAGTCCAAGAATAATTGGAAGAGGTAGGGATGCAAACGAATCGGGTCGGATTCGATACGTGATATATCCGAATTCGATCCGATAGCACGCATCCTATATCCGATCCGATATTAACTTACAAATGGTGATTCCTGATTCGGATTTGACATGCGAGTCTGATCGTATCCTATTAAAGAAAAAAATATACGTATTTCTTCAATTATTTTTATCATGTATATTAATATATATATATATATATAAATTTTATAAAAACTGCAATATAAATATATTTATAAATAAATATGTGTGTATAGGTCAGATCGAATTGGATAGGGGTGATTTGAATTTGATCCAATTTTTCAATGGGATCCCATTATTCAATTTGATCCAATCTAAAATACAGAAAAAAGATCACCCAAATCCAACAAAATATGACCTAATTCTAATCAGATCAGATCATGATTGATCCATTTACACCCCTAGAATGAATAGAGTGAAACACAAATATTTTTTGTGTTGGAAGTAACATACTTTTTTTTGTCAATGACCGAACTTTCATTCTGAAAAGAATGAATTCCATGACAATAATTTTTTATCCAAACACCCTCATTTGATTCAACCTTTGCCCATTCTTTCTTAAAATGGGTAAGAATAGAAAAAATGAGGCCCTTAGCAACAAACCAAATATGGCCTAATGGTAATTATTTTACAAGAATAAATAAGTGAACAAAATAATAGCCCCTTTGTAGTTGCCATGAGAAGGCTTCATTTTATTCATTATTTCTTTCTCGAAGCAGGAAGGAACACGAGGTTATCCAAAAAAACCAATATGGGTTATATCAATGGATTGCGTCTTTTAGGCTGAGTTTGGAAGGAGTATAAATGCAAATATGTAGAGTGCAAAACCTTATATTTTGTATTATTTTATATGTATTTACGCTATACACATTTGCATTTGTACTCTTTCCAAACTGAGCCTTAGTGTCAAAAAACAATGAAGAAAAAAGGAGTAGAGCCTTGATTTGTCTCATAAAACATGGAGAAGAGGAAGAACGTTATTTTTGTTTAGGAAGAAGACGACAAGGAGGAAGAGGAAAAAGGAAAAGGAGAAAATTACTTACATAATTGTGTGAAAACTCTTTGTGCTAATCAACCAATTCAATATAGCTTCTTTCACAGTTTTTGGCACTCAGCAGTAGTATGCCAGTAGCAATTCCCTTGTTAATTGAACCCTAAATCCCTAATCCATTATAATAGAAATTAACAAGTCAGTGCATGGGTTAGTAGAAATTTGGTTAGGTTTAGGTTTAGGGCTGATTGTTTTCAGCCTGGCCGGGGCCAAGCGCACATCAAGCATGCAAAATTAAGGATTGGGTTGGGCCTAATATTTCATGCCTGGCCTGGCTACAAATGTAGGCTCATGATTGGGCTTATGTTTCAAGGCCGGGACTTGTGAGGAAATTAGGGATTTAATGGATAAAGAGCGTGTAATAATGGATTTTATTAGGAACAATTAAGATTTTTGAGTATATTTATTTGACTATTTGAGTAATAATGGACTTTATTATAGACAATTAGGACTTGAGAGGCTTTTTACTTTGACATTTTATATCTTTTATAATTTAATTTAAAAGTAACTAACCACATGTATGAGAAAGAGGAGGGGAAAGAAGTCCATGTCAGCATCATGGTGAGAAGGCCTTGTACATCCTCTCTTCCCTCTTTCTAATGTAGATATAGATTGCTGTAAAAACAATACAATGGTTTATTTGATAGTCCTTGAGTATGGAGCAAAAAAATGAAAAGTATTTATTTATTTACTAGTAATTAAGTACATGTGTTGCACGTGAGAAAATTTTCTTCATATTAATTACTTGAATTTTAGATATATAATAGTTAAAATAGAAATTGAAAATTAACAAAAGTAATAATACGATTAAAAATAAACTTAAATATTTGTTATTCAATTATGACATCATGGGCTTCTTAGAAAAATTGGATCATTGACCCACCATTTAGATAAGAAAATAGCATTGCTTTTGGATTAGTTTTAAATTAGGGAAAATTATAGTCAGAGTTGGTTGTACATTTAAAATTAGGTTACAAGTTGGTCCACAAACCAACATAACTCTGGCAACTAGCTTTACATTTCAAATTAGAGAAATGTCCGCCATGTCATCGGATGCTTATGCGGCTATTACCAATATGGGACTCTTAATTCATGTTGGACACAACAAAAAATTTATACTGAAATTGCCCTTTAATATTGGGTGATTGGAAAATTAAAAAAAAAGAAGGGTTTTTAGTCTCTCTCTCTCTCTCAATCCCCCTCTCACAATCTCACTCACATTCATCTTTATCTGTTCAATGACTATGTGATTTGAAAATAAATAAAAATGGTTTTTGGTTTTTGTATTTACGTTCTCTATATCAATTCTCTCATTCTCTCTCTACCTATAGTTCTCCTTCAATCTCTCTCATTCTCTCTCTACCTATAGTTCTCCTTCAATCTCTCTCATTCTCTTTCTTGGTCGATCTCTCATTCTCCCTTAATTTCTATCGTTTTCCTTCAGTTTCTCTCCTGCTCCCTCTTTCTTTTGTTTTATTTTCTTACACACTTATATGGTATTAATCAGATCGTATAAAAGAACATGAGACCAACTTGGTATGGTTCAAAAATTATTACACCAATTTGATAAAAAAATTACAAGAAACTCTTGGCTATGAAATTTACACCAATTGGAGAATGATAGAGATTGAGGGAGAAGAAGATATTGACTGAGAGGGAAAGTGAAGGAGAAGAATGAGAAAGATTGAGGGAAAACAATAGAGAGAGAGAGAGGTTTTGATTTAGCTACAGACCGAAACTAAGAGTGGGAGAGATAGAGGGAGTGGGAGATCAAGAGATGACTGTGAGAGTGAGAGAGAAGGGAGGGAGATTGAGAGACAAAGGGAGTGGGAGAGAAACTAAAAACCTATTTTCGGTATAAATTTTTTGTTATGTCCAACATGGACTAAAAGACCCATGTTGGCAACAACCACATAAGCCTCCGATGACATGGCAGGGTTTTTTATAATTTGAAATGTAGAACTGGTTGTCAGAGTTTTGTTGGTTTCTAGACCAACCCGCAACCTAATTTTAAATGTACGATCGACTTTGACTATAATTTTCCCTTTAAATTATATATTCCATTTACATTATATAAAATATTTTGTACTTTTCACACTTAATGTTTGTTTGTCTATGGTATCATTTGACTCAAACCACTAACCCACCATCTAAAAATAAAAATTGTTTGATTTCTAGGTTGACATTAAATTTTGTATAACATTTTCATCATTGATAAAATTATTTCTTATGTATAAAAATTGTTTTTGTTTAATATAATGAATGCACAATATTAGTATCCAATATTTTATTTTTTATAAATATATAACATTAGATATGTGCCCAAACTTTTCTCTATATTTTTTTGTTTATTTTTGTGATTCTTTGTATTTTCTATTATTAAAAATTTTATTATTTGACTATGACATCATTTAATTTCTAGGTAGATTTTGAATTTGGCATTCCATTTTTATCATTAATAAAAATACTTTTTACATTTCATAGTTATTTATTTTAATTTTTTATTATTTAATTATGACATTATTTATTAATCCATTTGACCCCAAATAGTTAAATTGCTTGCCTACCACCGGAAGTGAAGAAAATGGTTTTATTTTCAAGTACTTTTCAAAATATTTATTTTTATACTATTAAAATTAATATTGTGGATTTAATTACAAAAATTTAATGATGAGAAAAATATATCTTAAATATAGGACTTAATGAGAGAGAATAGGAAAATATTTTTATTTCCAATTGGTTTTAAATTTTACATTATATTTCCATCATTAATAAAAACATTTCTTATTTTTCATACTTATTATTGTTTAATATGTATGTTAAAAATGTTCTCAATTTTTTTGAATTTCTATTTTTTATTTTATTATTTAGTTGTGGAAACATGGATTAACCCATTTGACCCAAAATGATTTAATTTCTTACCACCACCTAGATGAAAACACTATTTTGGTTAGGTAGATTTTAAAAGTATAAGCTTTTATGTTATTGAAATTATTAATTTATTAAGTATGAATTTAATTAATAGAACTTAATGGTGAGAATAAACAAAAATAACTTAAATATATGATTCAATGAATATGAATGCAAGTTAATAACTTAAATGTTGGATTTAATGAGAGAGAAATGAATGAACTGAATATCTTTAAATTGCTTCTTTTTAACTCATTTAATATCAAGAACCAATTGCCCTATTTACCCTCATTTTTTTATCAATAAATTTAAATATAGATGGGTAAATTTTGTCCTTAGAAAATTCCAGAAATATTCTTGAGGCCATTCGTGCTTTTAAAGTAGTATAGATTTAGGGCCTATTTAGTTTGCAAGAATAAGGGTCTAGAATCAGTATAAAAAATGGCCCATTCTAATTCTAACTATTTTGTTGGGCGTAATCAGAATCCCATTCTCACTCCTAGTGGAATGGCATACTCCCTCCCCCTCTCATTGGGAATGAAATCCCATTATTGCTTATTTTAATTCCCATTTATATTATTGTCTAAGCCAAATAAACTATGGGAATAGATAATTCCAATTCTTATTCTAAGGAATTTTGATTCCAATTTTGATTCCAACTTCGACTAGGTGACTATAAACCAAATGGGCCCTCAGTAGGTGATTTGGTGTAAGGTTTTCTAGGGTCCATTTGATTCACGGGAACGGGGGTTTGGAATCGGACTCAGAATGGTCCAGTTGTTTGGTTGGATGGGATTGAAATTTCATTCCTGGTGGAATGACATTCCCCTATTTTGGTGAATAGCCATTCCATCCCCTCTCTTAGTAATAAAAATCCATTCCAACTGATTTCATCTCCAATTTTCCTGAACCAAACAGGTGGGATGAATAGACCATTCCAATTTTGATTGCAAAGCAAACAGACCCAATTTTATTAGAGTCCATTTTCTTAGGTACTCCTATAGTTTTATGCATTACAAGGGTCATTACGTCTCATCCCCCCCCGGCGCTAGATTTGATATGTTAATCTAATTAATATAATTTAAGCTATGTTAACATAGTTTATACTGAAGTAAAAAACAATTAGAGGTTAATTTTTCTTTTATGTGGTTAAGTTAATTAATATATTGATTCAAGGCCCATTTGGTTTGCAGGCATAGGGATCTGGAATCAGAATCAGAACGAGTCATTCCAATTTCAACTGTTTAATTTGATGAAATTAGAATCACATCCCATTCATGAAGGAATGATATTCTCCCATTTGGCCAGTCCTCACTCGGAAATAAAATCTCACTTCTACTTATTCCAATTATTCCAATTTATATTCCTATTTGAACCAAACAGACTATGGGAATAGTCAAATAGATCATTCCAATTCCGATTTCATGGGATTTTGATTCGGATTCCAATTCTAATTTCAATTCCTGTTATGAACCAAATGGTCCCCTAGTTTATATTAGTAGTGATTAGAGATAAAAAAAAAACTATGATATTAAAAAAGATTTGCTCCATTTTGTTAGTAAATATATTATCCTAGATTAATTGTTAAAAAATATAAAAATTCTATTTATATTAATAATAAATTAATTAATTATCTATTTAACTATTTTTATTAGATAAAAAATTCTTTTTTGGGGGTAAAGATATATGTTTACATTTTTTTTATTCTTTCTACCATCACGTTGAATATTGGGTTTTCCCATGCATCTATGAGGCCAAACCAGAGAATTTAAAGACTTGCCGCTACTTTCTTGATTCTGGCATACACCATTATAGAAACCACAATAGAGAATGCAAAGTGCGTGAAATTTGAGGGAAAATCCGTTCACTACTTTTGCTGCCCTCTCCGTAGTACAAACACATGCAGCCTTAAATGTGTTTGGATCATTAAAGAATTGAGACAATAACATTAGAATTCAGGGTTGAAGTTATGCGCTCTTTCAAATTTAATTTGCCCTCAAGGAAAACACATATGATAATCATTGAATTATGTATTTAATTAGTGGATTAGACGTTGTCACCCTTGGTAGTTGATGAGGGATGATTTGGCCCTCCGTTGATCTAGTGATATATGACATCTGTTTTCATCGCTTGACATCTCAGTGCCACATGGATAGAGGTGTATCTCGTCAAGTCAAGGAGACGCATCCCAGAATTAGTCCAGGACACCTCATATACATCAAGGGCACTTTGGTAGGGCGACTAGCAGCACCTCATCTGGAGATGACCTGTAATACCTCGTCATTACCGGTCCAAGGGATCTCGACTTGAGGAGCAACCTCTACGAGGATTTGCCGACCTGTGGTACCTTGTTAGTACCGGTCAAAGTGACCTCGGCGTGGGGAGCAACCTCCCTCGAGAACTTTCCAACCAGACTGAGGTCTAGGTGGCGACAAGCGAAATGTGTTCGCCGACCTTCGTTGCGTGCATCCCGTCACTCCCAGGTCTCCCAAAAGTCAGCTCTCGTACCGAATGTTCCGAAAGAAGGCACAAAAGCCTAGTTTACATGTGAAACTACCTCTAATGACTTCGGACCTGTCAGCCACATCTTCCCGGAGATCTCGAACGCAATGCGTGGAGCTCACACCAAACAATACCTATATAAATGTCTCAATTTCAACTTCAAGAGTTATGCGCAATTTAGCTCTTGCAACTTTTTAGCTCTTTTGCTCTTTAACTCTCTTCAAAATCTCCAGTTTGCTGGCTTAAGCATCAAAGTGTCCACCTTGGATAAAGCAACCTAGGTACTCTAATAATATCTTTTTGCAGGTCGACCTAACAAACTTGCTAGCTCGACATCCAAGCTGCCCTCCAACAAGGAGCTGCCAGATCGTGTATCATCAATATTCATATGAGTTTCAAAGGATTTGAAACAACATTAACACTAGAATATATTCAAGGGTCAATTTACTAAGACAACACATGTACCATATTAATTAGTTTGCATAAGGCACCCCTTGTAGTTTTCATCCATTTTGCTTAATGCTTTGTCCATCAAGATCTATCTAGAGGTTAGGTTATAGTGAATGATAATGTAACTCATAAAATAGTAAAAGGGCATGGACCTAGTGTAAGAAGGGGGTGTTTTAGGTAGTGTTCAAAACCGTGGTCATCTCATGGATGGACCATTTTGGTCCATGTCACGGAATGGCAATGACATCCAATTTTGTGAATTGGCCCCATCCACATCCCCAAATATCCTCAACACATAAATATTGTGGATGTGGTTGGTCCACAATATTTTCACTCTTTTTTTATATAGTACATCTGCCCTGCATTATTTTCACTCTTATTTTTTACAATTGGAAGCTTCTCCACCACCGTTGTTCCTTCTCCATAACTACCCAACATTATTTTGTTTGATTAGTTTAACAAATAATTTGGTGCTATGCTTGTCTTACAATAGTTTGTTATTTTTGTTTCTTTAAATATGATTTTTAATGTTTTTATCAATAAAATAATAACTTTTAATTTTTAAATGTTTTACTATTGTATTTATTAAAATTAATATTTATTGGTTAATATTATCAATAAAACAATGTTTTACTATTGTTTTTTAATATTTATCGATGTCTTTTCCAATTTATTTATCATATAAAATGCAAAAATTAGACATTTATAATAGAATGATAGATCACTTCATATATTATTATTATATATGAGATACACTAAATCAAAATGTCAATTTCCCATCCACGTTACAAAACAACATCCATCAACAAACCAAAATGTTAACCTCATCATCAATCTACAATTTTCACTTTGCGAGTTGCGACATTAATAGATAATTTCATTTTGTAATACATAACCATCAAAACTGATTATGTCTCCCTTGTTTTATCATAGGAAAATGGAGAGGTTGGATCTTCTTCTAAGATCCTTGTACCGTTCTGGTTGTTTCTTGTTTCTATGCCATTAATGAGAAAATTCTCTTCTATGGCATCTGCCGTTACAGTGTAACCGAATCACTTATCCTCTCTCTAGATCTCTCTGCTCTAACAATTGATGATCATTTAAATTGCATGTCTTTTCTCTACTGAAATGCCCTTCCTTTTGAATTTAGTTCGTCTCCATTAAAAGGATAGAAAATATAATTAAAAGAATACCATTAAGTACATTCAATTACCTCTCATTAGGTCTCACATTTTAGTCATTAAATAAATCACATTCTCTCTCATTGAATATTCCAACATTTAAACTTTTGTTTATCATCATTAAATTCCACTATTAAATCCATACACAATAGTTATTAATAGAATAAAATTTTATATTTTTATAATAAACATAGAAATGAAATCATATTTTTCATCTAAGTGGTGGGTAAGTAGTTCAACCATTTGGGTCAAATGGATAATTTCATGATGTCATAAATAAATAATACAAATTTAGAAATATAAAAAATACATTTGTTTATCATCATTAAATTCCATTAATCCATACACAATAATTATTAATAGAATAAAATTTTATATTTTTAAAATTAACCTATAAATGGAATCATATTTTCCATCTAGGTCGTGGGTAAAGTACCTTCAACTATTTGGGTCAAATAGATAATTTCATGATATCATAAATAAATAATACAAATTTAGAAATATAAGAAATACAAAAAATATAAAAAAAATGAAAATTTCAAAAGAATTGGGCACATTTCTATTATTATATATTTGTCATATTAAAAAATAACTATGATAAAATAGACATAATTTTATTAATGATGGACATCAAATATACAACTTAAAACCGATGAGAAATTTAACCATCTTCTTATCTAGGGAGTGGGTTAGTGGTTCAACCTTTCCGATCAAATAGGTTAACCCACGATGTATAATCAAAAATAAATTTTTAAAATAGAATAGTAAAATAAAATATGAAACAATTTTGGGCACATCTATAATATTATAAACTAATAACATAAACAAAAATAAGTATAATAAATAATAATTATTTTATCAATGATATAAATGAAATGCAAAATTTAAAGTTTGAAAATGAAGTCACTTTCCATATCTAGATGGTGGGTAGGTCAATGATCTAACATTATGGGTTAAATGAGTCAATTTATGATGTCATGACATAACAAATATTAAATATATACATACATACAAACTCAAAGAAAATATAAGATTTGTATAAAGTATTTTGATACAATTCTATTGTTATATATTCACCATATTAAACAAAAATAAATGTGAAAATAAGAATGATTTTTATCGATGTTAAAAATGGAATACATGATTTAAAATCAACCGAAAAAGCAAAATGGTTTTTCCATTCAAGTGATGGGTTAGTGGTTAAACTATCCATGTCAGATGGATGTTATTATTAAATAATAAAATACATAAAATTCTAGAAAATATAGAAATTTATCGATAATTTTGGGTACATTCATGATAGAAAAGTGTGCTTAATGAGAATTATTTTCATTAATGATAGAAATGATATAAAAAATAAAGAGCATTAATATCTAACACATGACCCAACTAACCATATTAAATGGTTCAATAATTTAATTAGTTAGGTCATCGTAGGCAAGTGGTTTGGTAGGGATGCAAACATATCAAATCATATTTGAATTAGGGTATATTCAAATCTGATATGATCCAAAGATTCGACTGAATCTCATAAATATTGATTCGAATATAAATCCGGTCAAGATGTCAGATATTCGAATCTGATATGGTTCTATTTAATTTTTAGAAAAGTAATAAATTATTAAAAAAAAGAAAAATATAATAATTGAAATAAAAACAAAAAATATAAGTAATTTTCAACTATTTCCATCATATAAAAGGTTTTACAAAAATGCAATTTAAATAACACATTTATAAATAAATAATAAATAATGTATATATTATATATAAATAATATATATACTATAATATAAATAATTGATTTGACCACTATATTTAAAAACCAATGTTCAAACAATATATTGGAATTGCATTTTCTCTAGGTAAATAATTAATTTTTATTATCTCATAACCTAAACAATAAAAAACATAAATAGAATTTTTTAAAAAATTTTATAAAAAAATTTGAACAAACATTAATATTATATATTCTTCATATTATACAAAAATAAGTTTGAGAAAATGAGAATTATTGTTAGTAAAGATAGAAATGACTAAAATACAAATAAACAAATGAATTAATGTCTTAATCATAATCCATTTTTCTGGTTAAATAGGTTAATGGTTCAACCAGTAAGGTCCTTTGGTTATCGATTATCATCATCTTCATCATCATTTGATACTGTCACGTGCAAAAATAAATGTGGAAATAAGAATTATTTTTATTGATGATGAAAATGTAAAACATTATTTAAAATCAACTGAAAATATAAAATGGTTTTTCCATCCAAGTGGTGGGTTAGTGGTTCAACTATCCATGTCAAATGGATCAACACATGATGCTATTATTAAATAATAAAATACATAAAATTCTAGAAAATATAGAAATTTGTAGATAATTTTAGATACATTTTATAATATCATATATTCATCATATAAAAAAGTGTGATTATTGAGAATTATTTTCACTAACGATAGAAATTGGATAAAAATTAGGGTAAAAAAATAAAAAGCATTAATGTCTAACACATGACCCCACTAACCATGTCAAATGGTTCAATGATTTAATTAACTAGGTCATTGTAGGCAAGTGGTTTGGTAGAGATGCAAATAAATCAAATCGGATTTGAATCGGGGTATATTTGAATTCGATTCAATCCAAAGATTTGATCAAATCTCAAAAATATTGATTCAAATCTGAATTTGATCAATATGTTGGATATCCGAATTTGATAAGGCCCTATTTAATTTACAAAAATAATAAATTATTAAAAGGAAAAGATAATATAATAGTTGAAATAAAAAACAAAAGATATAAGTACTTTTTCAACTATTTTCATCATATAAGAAGTTTACAAAAGTGCAATATAAATAACTTATTTATAAATAAATAATAAATAACATATATATTATATATAAATGATATATATATAAATAATTGATTTGAACACAATATTAAAAACCAACATTCAAACAATATATTGGAATTGCATTTCCTCTTGATAAATAAGTATTTTTTATTATCTCATAAATTAAATAATAGAAAATAAAAATATAGAATTTTTTATAAATTTTATAGAAAAATTCAAACATTCATTAACATTATATATTCTTTATATTAAACAAAAATATGTTTGAAAAGGTAAGAATTATTGTTAGTAAAAATAAAAATGACTAAAATATAAAGAAAAAAATGAATTAATTCCTTAATTAGGGGTGCAACTTTTTTGGGTTAGGGTTACGATTTTGTCAAAATTTCAATAGGCCCGACCTGGAACCCGAGCCCAAAATAGTGTAAATTGTTAACTTAGGCCAACCCGATTTGCACCCCTAGTCTTAAATCATAGTCCATTTTCCTGGTTAAATAGGTTAATGGTTCAACCAATAAGGTCATTTGGTTGCTTACTATTATAATCATCATCATTTGATATTGTCACGTGCAACGCATGTACACTTTTACTAGTATGTATATATATGTGTATAGATCGATCTTATTCAGAAATTGGCATATGGGGGATGCCCTCATTCGAATTCATTGAATATGTAGCTTATTTGCCCCTTATAACAGACATTGACATTTTCAAAGATTTATATCCCGGATGCTGTTATCCATGATTCTAGAAGAGCTCTCTATCAAAAATAGGGGTTAATTTTGGCTATTGGGGGCCAATAACCTTTCCTATTGAGAGAGTTTCTGAGTTGGGCACATTCACGACAATTCACCAATTCATGGGCATGCTTTTGTTTTTACTCAAAATAAATCAAAAGGCAATTACTAATTTGCCCACTCTCATGTTAACGTGCCCAACTCAGAAACTCTCTCAACAGGAAAGACTATTGGCCCCCAACAGCCAAAGTTTTTCCCAAAAATACTGATTAAAAGGTTGGGAAGGACTTTGAAAAGTTTTCCATGCAGCCAAGGCTGTTTAACTGTTTGGTGGGGTCTTTCATCTTTGTGATTTCAAGCGTTAAACACTTCCGAACACTGGTGAGAATGTGAAAAGTCTTTGCCTTGAGAGTTTGCAAATGCTCTTTGTGCTGTCTAGACTTGTTCATGGGCCGGGTGGCCCGACGGGCCGGCCTCCGGACGAGCTTGAACAGGCTTTTTGGCCTGCAGGCTTAATCTCAGGCCAAAAAGCCCGGCCCGCATAAAATTCGAGCCAGGCTCGGGCTTTGCCAAAATAGCTTGGCCTGAGCCCGATCCGGCCTGACCTATAGTTAAACCTAAGTAAAAACCCTATGTGATGTCCATTTGAATATCATTTTTGATTTAAGAAGATTGTTGATTCACTTGTAGGCCCATTGTTCATTTAAATAGGGGAAAACATCTAAATTAAAATAGATAATGTCCATTTGAATAGGGAAAAATTCGAATTTCTTTTATTAGGTTGGGCTTCAGGCTTTTTATCAGGGCCGGGCTCGGGCCCAAGTTGTAGGCCCGTTGGTCGGGCCGGGCTCAGGCTCGGGCCTAACATTTTTCTATTAATAAAGAGTAAAAGCCCGGCTCAAGCCCGGCCCGACCCAGCCCATGAACAGGTCTAGTGCTGTCTATGTACGCTATACGACCAGTCCACCTGAGTGTTTATCCCGTTAATTTATTCAATAAAAATCTTATCACGTAGCAAAAAAAAAAAGTACGCTACACGACGTACTTGGATGCATTTGGTCCCGATACGGTCTATTTGCACAATAAAGTTGGCATGGAACCAAGATGAGATGCAATTGAATAGCTAGGGAAAAGGTCATCAAGTTCTTTGAGAGTTTGGACCTTTGGATTTTTTTTTGGCTCAATATGTTGAGGAGCAATTCTTATTATCATTTTAGTGTGAGCTCAGCCTGTCCTGTAATTTGATGCACTCAGCTCAGGTTGTTTAATGAACCCACTTTAAAATTATACATATATAAATGTATATATGCAAATATATATACATATACTTATGTATGTATATATGTATGTAAATGTTGCATACATATATATATATATATACATATTTGTATATATCATACATACAAATATGTATGTACACATATACGTATGTTTGTATGTATAAATATATATAATTGGGCTAGGTTCGGACTAGCTAAGAGCTAGGCCCGAGCCCGACCCAAAAAATAAAAAAGCCCGACTTCTTGGGCCCAAGCCTATCCCGAGGACCGAAAATCCAAGCCTAGCCCATATAAAATTCCGGGTTGGGCCAGTTTGGGTTCGGGCTGAGCCCGCCCAAGTTGCACCCCTCCTGTGAACATACTGGTCTTGGAATCATGCTCTGGTCCAATAACATCCCATTAATTAATTATAGATTCTTTTAATTAGGGGTTTTTACATGGGACAATATATTAAAATAAATAAAAATTTGTAAGGGGAGTAAACCATAAATTTACTTTAATAATAGGTTATAGGCCAAGGAGATATCATATGTTGTTGTACCCATTTATCATTCAATGTAGGACCTTGATACTATTAAGGGTCCATTTGGATCAAAATCGAAATCGGAATTAGAATGATATATTCCCCACTATTTGGTTTAAATTGGAATTGGAATCAGAATTGATTGGAATGGATTCTCATTCCCTCAAATAGGGGAATGTCATTCCACCAGAAATATAATAAGAATCAGATTCTAATTCTGTTCATCAACCGAACAGACCCTAAAATTCTCTTATTTTTTATTGTTTTTAAAATCGATACAATTAAGGTTGTTGACAATCATTTGAGAGATAAATTAACCATTAATTGACACTAATAGGGTTCCTGAACAACTTTTTAACGAGGAAGAAACTCAGTACAGTCTAATGGCCATAGCTTATAAGCGATGCTATTGGGCGCAGATATACCCATCGGACACTTTATATAGCTCTAAAATCAAATTAAACTATCTAGCTAGTTAATTCGCATTGGTTGATTGTCTCCTGACTCTCCTCCCATGCTGCTACTGTAGGCAAATGATCTTGAATGAACCACCTCCTTCAATCTTTCACTTATCGTTGAAGTTTCAATACCAACTCTATAGCACTTGACCTAAATTATTACAAGATAGACGCAATCAAATAAAGCAACCTTAGCTTGATAGTTTGTTAGCAGCTTAGCTCTCGAATCTATTAATTTATCTGATCAACTTCAGAAAAAAATATCGAGGAAGCAATGAGTAACTACCTGAGCGTGAATTGTGTGGAAGATTCTATCTCCCACACAAGCGAAACTGGCATTGGCGACTTCAGCTCCTACTTCTTCAAGAACACAAATTATTTGATGAAACATGAAGCTTTTATTCAACCCGCTAATCAAAACGACGTCAAGATTAGGACCTGATTCTCTAAGTTCAAGTACAGGCAGTCCCACATCATCAGTTTTCATGGAATCTCTCATACTGCTATTAATTCCTTTTATACGCATTGCTAATTGCTTTCTTTCTTTCAGTTCTTCTATTCTTTCACGTAATTGCTTTATATAACTGGCGGCATTATCTAACCGATCTCTTTGATTGGTTGCATCCTGAAACACAAAAAAAATCAGAAGAATTTAAGCATGATTGCTTTCACACACACCCACATTATAAATATCAGCTGGAAACTGGAATTCTATCTCTACATAACAATGCTGATCCGTTGTAACATGCACTTACAGAACAAATTATAAATAAAAGCTCCCAATACACTCAGATCGTCCGTGTGGAGATATTTCTCCAGTTTGATTATTAAGATCATAAGAACTTGCAGTAGAGAGAGAGAGAGAGAGAGAGAGAGAGTACCCTATAGACGTTCTGGTGCTTAGGGATAAGAGAATCAAGCGTTAAGCAGAGACGTTTCATGTGAATTCTTCTGTTTCTCTAAATAGTTTTACGGTCGGGTTTAGTTGATCCACTAGGAGTGTTCATTTCCCAAAGCCTAACAATAAACAAGAAGATAGATAAAGAAGAGAACAACTACAACAACGAGAACAAGAACATCACGTCTTCTATTTAAATAAAAAATGGAATGAAGAAAATGTAGAGAAAACAAAGTGGAAGAGATTGAAAGGCTTGACTAAGACTGAGAAAGCGCCACCACAAATTTGAGTCTTTAAGCCCACTCTATAGTTCATATGGTCAAATATTACTTGAAGAAATTAATTTATGAATTCTTGACCTTAGCTTGTTGTGTAACGAGAATGTGTAGAACTTTTGTTTGAACAAAATATACCATTTTTTAATTTGGTCACTTTCTCATTGAAAGCATAGGAATGTAACTTGAATAACCACTTTTCTCTTCATTCGAATCCCTTTCATTAACTCTTATTTAAGTTATTAACTCCCATTGACATTCATTAAATCATGTTATTGACTAGAATGCCCCTATTTTTTGAATTTGGTCCTTTTCTAGTTGTGAGGGTACAAATGTAATTTGAATTATTACATTTCTCCTTATTCCATTCCCTCTCATTAAGTCTTATATTTAGGGTGTTAATTCACATTCTTTCATAAAATCTTATATTAATTAATCATATTAAAGAAAATAAATATGACAAAAAAATATCTTTATTGATAATAGAAATAAAATACAAATTTAAAACTAATTCGGAAACGGAGTTGTTTTCTTCTTTGGTGGTGAACCAACAATTCAACCTATTAAGGAAAATGTGTCATCCCATTTGATGTCATAATTAAATGATAATAAAAGTTAAAAATGATAAATACACTGAATAAATGTATAAAAAATACAAAAAAATATAAAAAAGGTTTGGGCAGATCTCTAATATCGTATATTTCACCATATTAAACAAAAATAAGTGTGACAATAAGAATAATTTTTATAGACATAGAAATATAAATTGTAAAAAAATGGAAATATATTATTTACTATCATCATAAAAAATTGCCATGTACAAAGCACATGCACATTTACTATTCCCAATGGGTCTTTCAAGTGAGGTCAAAGCCAAATCTCCATGTGACAAATTGACTTGTGCTCAAAATGGTAACTAGAGGTTCTTTAATTTATTTTATCCTCTAATAATGAGACACTTGTTGTAGGATACAAATTGGCTTGGTCAATATTTTTTGTAGAATAAATGAATATAGGGAGGGAAACAAGCCAATGTGGACAAGAGCTTGTATGTTTGACCAAACAAGGTCTTCTACCAAGGGTTTTAATCGGGTATGATACATGTTCGATTTGAATCCACATTAATATCTATAAAATAAAGAACTAAAAGGTTATAAAAATATTAATTATTTCTTAATTTCTATAATAAATCTATTCAAATATAAGATATTAATCTATACTACTATTAAAATTAAAGTGTGAGTGATAGCACGGAACTTTTGTCTGACTAAAATATCTCAATTTTTGAATTTGGTCCATTCTCTAATTGTAAGGACAAAAATGTAATTTGAACAATCACTTTTCTCCTTATTCAAATCCATCTCATTAAGTATTATATTTAAGTTATTAATTCCCATTAACATTCATTGAATCCTATTTTTGACTAGAATACCCCTACTTTTGAACTTGGTCCCTCTCTAATTAGGGGGGTACAAATGTAATTTGGACTATTACATTTCTCCTCATTCAATTTCCTCTCATTAAGTTTTAGACCCCATTTGTTTTTCAAGAGGCCATTCACTCTAGGTAAATGCACTTACCAAGTAAATGATTCCTGAGAAACACTTATTGGAGTAAGCTCATTTACCCATGTTCTTTTTATTCATAGTTAAGTTATACAACGACTTTTTTTATTCACAAAAACTAATTTTAGAATGGACAAATTTGTCCTATTATGTTTTGTAAACTTTTCCCTTAGGTAGGAAAGTTAATTACCTACCTAAGAGATGGATATCACTTATCCATGGAAAGTAGCTTTATTGCAGGGCCCCTAGGAAAGTTGGTCAATAGAAAGTCAGGAACCACTTTCCTCCCTCCTATTTCCCAAAAAATGAACGGGGTCTTATTACTTAGGGTATTAATTCCCATTCTTTCATTAAATCCTATATTAATTAATCATATTAAAGAAAAATAAGTGTGCCAAAGAATAATTATTTTTATTGATGATAAAAAAATACAAATTTAAAATCAACAAAAAAATGGAGTTGTTTTCCTATTTGGTGGCAAGTCAATAGTTCAACTTTTTGCATCAAATGTGTCAATCTTAAATGTCATAATTAAATGATAATAAAAAGTTAAAAGATACAAACACACAAAAGTATAAAAAATACAAAAAAAGAATATAGAAAAGATTTGGGCACACCTTTAATATACATCATATATTGATCATATTAAACAAAATGTAGTGTGACAAATAAGAATCATTTTTATAGACAAAACTATAAAAAATGTAGAAAGTTTTGAAAACATATTATTTACTAGCATCATTATCATCATCATAAAAAATTGTCATGTACAAAACATGTGCACACTTTACACCTACTACTCGAATCAAATATTATGCATTTGATCAAATTATTAAATATATGCATGTTCTAAGATTAACATTCGAAATAACTAGATCCGATTTGAATCCAAATTCCATCTGATATGAACCGGTTTCATATATCTCCCTTGATCCAAACAAATCGGTTCAGATCGGATAAGTCGATCCATTCACTTAATAAACCGAATTTGGATATATACCAATCCAATCCGCCATGACCCAATTCGATCCATTAATTATGAAATATTATATATCATAATATACTATTATATTATATAAATGATATAATATATTAATTATATTATATTATTAAGTTTTTTATTAAATTATGATTGAATCGGATATCCGATAAAATATTGAGATTTCAATATACTCTCGAGGATCCAAAGAAGTCTTATCGGATTCGGATCGGATGGATTTATTAAGAAATCGGATCAAATACACCCCTTACCAATTAATCCGATCCGATCTGTTTGCCATCCTAATGGATAGTGCTAATGCTATATTGAATAAATCATGCACATGAAATGGCAGATATGGGATCGGTCATGCAGAGAAGTCAAAGTCTAGCGAATTTGGAATGGAAAAAAACCATTCTTTCCGTCAACATTCCGTTTCTCTAGCTCTTATTTTCTATCAAACCAAAAGACAGCGTAGATGTCAAAGTCTACCTATTGATCTTTGACTGTTGGTCCCCAACAGCCGGAAAATATTTAACTCCTATTAATCCACGCTTCTCTCCCGGAAAATATTTTGGCTCCTACCCAAAGTTTTTCCCATAATCCACGCTGCACTCCTTAGTTAGATTATATGTATAATTGGTGTAGGACAAGGGGCTATCTCATGGACAGGCTGTATAGGAGTAGGACAAGGGGCTACTATCTCCCGTTTATTGCATGCTCTTGACCAATTGGTCAATGGCCTTTCGCAGCAGTTTTAACTCATTAATTTGATTCTCAATATTCTTCCTGCACGACAGACATTTTTCTGGCATGGAACACACCGATGACTGAACCCGATTTGAAGTAGCTACTTAATTAGCTATAGCTAGTAAGTAGTATCCTCTGTGTGAAAACTGAAACCGGTTGCTCTCGACAATCATGCACGTCGCTCCTCATTTCTTCTGATATCGAAGTCCTCTGTTCTCACCGCATCTCTCTTCTTGTATACAACCCAACTCTGATTATATATTTATATTTGAATCTGAAAACCATATACGTGTGTCTTACAACCTAATTAAGCGAGAGTAAGGGCGCATTATGTTAATTATATCTGCTTGGGTGTTGCCATTCTTCATAAATAACTTGCCACGTGTTGCTTGTACAGGTCATATAATACAACTTTCTTCCTCCAAACTCTTTTTGTCTTATTCCTTTCAGCAAGAAAAAGGAATTTGATTAAATTAAAAAGAGAGACTATACTCCATGCACAAAATAGTTTTTGTAAGAAAAAACAGAAAATTTTATTAATAATAAAAATGAGGGGGCATGAGATGAGACCTTATCCTTGAAAAAAAATAAGAGCTGGAGTTTGATAAAAAAAAGCTGAAAATAAAACAACAAGAGTAATTTAAGAATGACAGATATGGGTAAACAAAAAATGCGATATCAGATGGATATTAAAAATTGATATTCGAATTCAATTAAATATTTGAATATTCGATTCGATTTGAATTTAATCGATTAATTATTTTAGATAATTAATAAATATATAAAATAAATATTTATTTATATAAAGTATATAAATTATTTATATAATAAATTATTATATGTATTATATAAAACATTTAAATATTTTATATATTATACATAAGAATTAAATAATTGATTGAATTTGGATATTTATCGAATCAAATCAAGTCATATCCGAATTCGAATACGATTAACTATTTGATATGAATAGAATATTCGAATTCAACCGATTAGATATTTGAATTTTTCGAATTTGATTCGATTATGTGGAATCTCAAATTTAAAATTGAATTTTTAAATATGATTGACATCCTTAATAAACGGGTGGTAGCCTTTGCTTGTTTTAGAGGATCTATGAACACTTTCTTAACGAGGCACTTTCTAGATCCTTTAGAATTTAGTTCTTTTTTCTTTCTCTTACTTTTTCACTTTAACCCAATCCTAATTTGAACTATTTGTCTCCTGCAATTTCAATACAGGTTCAGCTTTCTTTGCAGAAGTGGCCATATAAACAAAGGTCATTACACATATATTATCAAAAACACCCCCATCTCTGTAATGACGACATTTACTATGAAGGAAGTATACATTGTCATGGATTCCAATCTCCTGTGTCACAATTTCATTGATTTAACCTTAGCTAAAGAAAATACAGCATGCCAACATTGCACTCTTCTAATCATTTTCTTGTTCCATTTGCATCATCTATTGCGATTCTATGTCAGAAAGCTTTTGCTTACCTCCCTTTACCCAGTCAGGTTCCTTTTATGTGTCCTTATTGACATTTTGTCAAATACATTTTGTTGATTTCATCTCACTTAATTTTGGAACTTGTGCAGGTGTGTTTTAATTTGCACTATTGTTCATAGAGCCATTTACCCGAACACCTAACATGTCCCCAATAATAGTATATTGATCATCAGGAATAGGATGCGGATTAGAATACTCTGGTTGCTCTGGCTCAACACTCACAGCAACTGTAGGATCCCCAATCTAAGAACACTCTAGGTTACTCTCATCACTTTTCATCTTCTTAGATGAATTAGGAAGAGCACCGATATTTGCTTCATCCTCACATCCTCCTCCTTATCATCTTGTTTCTCTTCATGTTTTTTTATTCAACTAACAGGGGTTTTCTATGTGACCGACATTGATACAAAAGTTACAGTAATATTGGAGGTTTTCATAAATAATTGGTTGCCAAAATCCATCTATCTACTACCTATCCAAAGCCTTTGAGGGTCTCATAAATAATTGTTTCTCTTCTGATGAAGGAAGATTTGGCCCGACCTCGCAAATCACGGCACGTGGCAAAAAAGGCAAGCAGCTCGGCATTCAAGACAGCATACCGAGGGTACAAACGCCAAAGGGAAGGGACCAGCAGGCCCGAGCTCCCTACTTAGAGCTCGAACTCCCTAGCAAGAGGCCCGAGCTCCCTACTTGGAGCTCGGACTCCCTAGCAAGAGGCTCGAGCTCCCTACTTAGTGCTTGAGCTCCCTACTTAGTGCCCGAGCTCCCTACCTAGAGTTCGAACTCCCTAGCAAGAGGCCCGAACTCCCTACTTAGTGATCGGACTCCTTGCAAGGAGCCCGAACTCTCCCTTTTGACCCCGTCACACAAAGCAGAGACCCGAACGGGCCCTTTTGACAGTTCGGGGCCTCCCCTTCTCCGAACTCGAAACTTTGCCTTACGCACCACTCCAGGCACTTCGCTTCCGGAGCATTGAACTAGACGAACCACGCCGTACCTGACACCGAAGGAGTCCGTATCCGAGGGCGGCGCACCTGACTGATTTGGGATCTGACGCTTGACGGCCGCATTTCCAACGGCCACTTGTCACCACTGCCTCCAGTTACAGAGACGGCTCCGACAAAAGGAGCAGTGACGGTTCTGCCCAAGCAGAGGCGATGACGCCCGGACTGGTAGAAGCACGGAAATACTCATTTCCGACCTGACAGGAGCCTAGGAGTGAGTGCGCGAGGTGGTTATAAAAGGCGCTCCACCCCCAAAGAGGAGGTAGGCAAACTTTGCGCTATCTGGTTTATCTTGCCTTTGAAAGATTCTAACTTAAGCTTCGGAGCTTTTACACCGGGTTCTCCCCGGAGCTTCTTCATCTCCTCCGTTTCAGGTCCCCGCTACTCGATTCAAAGGCAAGGTCATTGACAACAAAGACCGGCCAGATTGCGCATCATCATCTTCCTCACAAACCCTTGCTTTAGTTGTATTGGTAAGATTCAAGTTAGTAGGATCAATTTTGAGCACTTGACCTACAACTTGTGATGGCTCGTAGGACGCATTCATTATAAAGATTGAGAGGAAGTTTGGGGAACGATATCCAAATCAATACTATAGAGGGCTTGATCCCAAGATCAAACGCTGGAGTTCATTTAAATTGCTGAAACTGATATCTTTAATCTAAAAGGAAAATTTTCTCTACTTTGGCTCGAGTGACAATTTGGTCTCCAAACTTTAAAATGCAACAATCCAGTACCTACTGTTAATTAGTCGTCAAGTGACATTTTGAAAAGTCAAAAATACCCTTTAAATGCCATCTATTTTTCTTTATCAACCATCCAAATGTTGACAAAAAAACTAAACAGTCCCAAATACTAGCCTCTTCTATTCAAAAAAGTTGGTGATTATTTAGAAGAATTTAGAATTTGGGATTGTTCGTTTTATTGTCAATGTTTGCATAGCTGATAAAGAACATTATATGGCATTCTTAGGGCATTTTTGACTTTTCAAATGTCACTTAATGGCTGATTAATGACATATATTGGATTATTACATTTTGAAAGTTCGGATACTTGATTGTTGCATTTTGAAAATTAGAGTACTGAATTGTCGCATTTTAAGTTTAGAAACCAAATTGTCACTCGAGCCAAAGTAGAGAATACTGATAAGGAATTTTCCCTAATCTGAAAGAACTCACTCAACTAAACTCTTAAAAAAATCATCGTCAACAGCAAATCTAATGAGAATGTTGCATGAATCCAAAGTAGTAATAACTAGGTTTTTCTTTAGGTGAAAAGTTCTTACCAGAAACACCTTAATCTCAAGGAAGGGCAATCTCCTGTTAATGCATTTACCAACAAAGGCAAACTACAATGGATCCAAAGATTTTTGTATCTTTTCTTCAATAAATAAGATGTAGGGTTCATCTCAACGTAGAGTTAGGGCTTTCTAAGCAATCACAGTCTTCTTAAGGATGACTGAAGTCAAAATGATACCAGATTGAGTAATGATGCATAGGTCAACAACGCCTGTGGATCGATCCCCAAGGGGATTGATGGCGTTCTCTAGGGTTTCCATTTACATTGTTAAGAGAATTATGCATTCAGAGATACATTCAAACCTATGCTTCTTGAATCGTAAACTACCCTCGCACCAGATCTGTTCATGGGTCGATGCAGGCCGGATTTGCTTCTTTATAAACAGAAAATGATAGGCTTGAGCATGAGCCCGGCTTGGCCATTAGGCCTAGATTTTAAACTCGAACTTGGCCCTATATAAAGCCTTAAGCCTGACTTAGGCAGATATTTTGTAATATATGAGTTATATATTATTAATAATATATTATATATCAGATAATATATATTATATTTTATTGTGTATATACTCTTATAAGTTAGGCTTGGGCTCAAGCCAAATTTATTTGGGCAAGTCCAAGCCCGGCCCAAAACATAATTAGGCCCAGTGTTTAGAACCCAAGCTCAAGCCCGTGAGCTTAAATGTTTTTCCAAACCCAACATAGAATGGGTTGGGCCGGGCTAACCCGTCAGGATTACTCAATCCATGAACAGGTCTACCCCGCAGAAAATAATTAATAATATTGTGGATCAGATTATATAAAATAAGAAGAGTTGATCTTCAATGTTGAAATACATGCGCCATTTTGTTACTTCACCTATTTACGTAAATGAAATATAGATTGCAAAAGAAAAGGAGTTAGGCGCTGTATATGGTCGAGAAATGCTTGGTCTGCCCATTGGATCAAACAAAAAACGCGTCCTTAATATTGAAGCTGATCAATTTCTATGAGAGAAAGAAGAATTGGTTGAATTAGTTTTCATTCTGTTGGTTAGTTGCGTTCGTTGGCCACAACACAAAGGATCCGTTTCTTATCAATTTTCATTGTGCTGTTGAAGGAATGCATGCTACCTGACCAAAGCAGCAGTCAGCCGTAGCCATACGAAGAGGGAGAGGATGTGAAGCGCTTCACTCTTGTTGGCTATCAATGAGCTCAAACAACCCGTCGGTAGCAATTGTTTGGGCCCCCAACAACAAAGCGAAGCTTTTGGCAATGAGCCCAAACCCAACGCTCAAGCTGCTCTTCTTTCCTACGAGTTGGGATCTCCTGCCAATAACATACGTTTTATTAGTCGATAGGCTACATTATGAAATTGTGCATCGCCCGTAATATAAGTTGTTAATCATCATACGTTTCATCTGAATCTTCATTGTTTACAAAAGAAAAAGGAACATAAAAAAAAGAAAATGTTACATCTCACCGTTTTGGTTTAAAATTTTGGCAAAAGTCAAGTCTGAACTCGGCCCATGAATAGCTTTAATCACTAACCTGAGCCTGGCCCATGAACAGGTCTAATCACTATTCCATTTCACCATCCATCATGATTAACAAACAACAAATTGGATTGCAATTAGGTGAGAGGTAAGAACTTTCAGAATTAAGACTTGGATTGAATGTGAGTTTATGGTCCGCTGTATACACTTTCCTATAATTTTTTCCCCGTTCTAGTAAGAAATTTGCTTCTTCCAAGCCCATGGGTAATCCCTAATTGAGTGCATGGCCATGGGTTTGCTACCCTGAGGCCTGAGCTGATGTTTTCAATGGCCGAAGTAGGCCCAACCTGCCTCCCTTTTCTTGTTTAACCTTGGTTCTCATGGTCTCAAACTAATGTGTGTTTACGAGCTATCTTTCAAATTTCAATAGATCATCACCATCATTATTGTAAGGGTGGTATTTAAGAAAATGAAATTTAAAAGGTTTGATCCAGGTTTCTTGTCTACTTGACGTACCAAAATGATTATTAAGGTTGTGTTTGGCACATGGTGTTTCCTTCCCATTTTAATTCTACCTAAATGCCATAAAGGTCATTTGACGTACCTTTAACTGTTTTTTGGTTTTACAAGATTTAACTTTCAAATGGTCACACCACAACGTACATTCTATCATGTGCGTGGAATGTCACGGGAAAAGTTGAAAAGACAGTTCTTGCATTTGAATTTATGTGATCATTCCATGTTGTTTTATGTGATCATTCGATGTTTAAATTTATAATTAATAAACCATTATACACCATATATAACATATTCAGCCCAAAAACATTGTAGTTTTTCAATTGTTACCATTTAAGTTTAAAAGTTGCAATTAAAGTGATGGTTCACTTTCAATTCATGGGGAGATTAGAGGAGGGGGTGGGGGCTTTTTTGCAAGTGTGTACTAGTAAATGATAAAAGATATAAATTAACATATTATTAAATCAAATATAACTATTTATGATCTAAGTGCATCAAAACCAAGTCAAAAATTAGTTTTGCTTTTATAATAATATAGATAAACTTGGGTATAATTAATGGAGACCGGATCTGCTCCTCACATAGGGCATTATACACGCGCCTTACACGCACATCCTACCATACATTGGGAACATCTCCTGTACTTATAAGTTATTTTTCACGAGAAATGTTTCTTATGCACAGTGGATGTGCATGTGAGGTGCCTAAGTGTGAGGAACAGATCCCTTTCCTAATTAATGACCTTTTTGCTAGGGTTTAGGATTGCCATAGCAATCTATTTCTTTAAACCTGAGCTTGTTGCTGCTAGTATGGCCATGGGAGTTGTGATCATCAATTTGATCTCTATTAGAGGCAGATGGCCTTCCTTTTGGTGTTTCTTGACTTTTAGGCTGATTACAAGGAATCTCCCTAATTTAATAGTCCGGATCTGCTCCTCACAAAATGCTCTTTACACTGACCTCACAACATATCTTGGCCATACATAGGAAATAATTTTCATACTTATATTTAATATTCATGAGAAGATGTTCCTAATACACTAGGAATGCGACTGTGAGGTCGGTGTGAAGAACAGATTACAATATAATTACTGCTTTTATTCATGACCTTTTTGGCATTTTTCTTTTACTATTCTTGTTGATTATTCTCCCTATGATTGTAATATGAGTATTTGAAGAATGAAATTTGTATATTTGGCTCAAAACAGGAAAACACTACAATACCAAATACCCTTTTAAATTTACATAGTCAATTATTATTATTATTATTATTATTATTATTATTATTATTACATATATAGTGAAAAAAATAAAAACTAAGGCATGCTGTGTTAACAAGGGAATCTTCTCTGAACGAGAATGCATATGAAGCCCCCCGGTCTATTATGATTTATGACGCGACAAAATGGAAATGGAGAGATGAGAAAAGAAAGAATATTCCTAAAACCAAAACGAGGCTCTCAGATGCTGCCTGCTGCCTGCTGCCAAATCTACGTATAGCTTATTCGTGCCCCACAAAATGAATAATTTTTAGGAATCAAGTTGGCATTCTGTTGCTTTATAACTTTATTTGTTTGTCGCTAACCAATCGTATCTCAATTTCGGCTACCCCCGGCCCCAATTTGCTTCAGTTCCACCACTTGTCCAAATTGCAAATGACCCCCCTGCGGCCTTCGATTCATTCTTCTGCAACTTTCTCTTTAATTCCGCTCTATAGTTTATTAATTGTCAAGCTTCAACAGACTTCATTCTCTGATAAATTATTAATTAAGATGATCAAACGTAACTCAACTGTATATATAGCTCCAACAGATTTCCCCCACCTCAACTGCAAATACAGTGATGTGGTCGGAAGAGATGGTTGAACCGCGCCAAAGAAATCGCCTTTGATGTTTGATCTGATCAGAGCCCTCTCTGGTGGTGGTGTGGTGGTTAATTTATTGGTTGAACCGGATGAAAGCTGTTCATTGTGTTGAACTCATCATGGTACGTTTTGGGGGGCGATTTAAGTAGTTAAATGCTAGGAATCGGTACGTACTCTACTCAGACCCGGTGAATATTCCAGCCTCTGCAGTGTGTCTACGGTTATAGCTTTATCTGGATGATCGGGTCAGCATCTTTCAGACGATTCGAGCTTTTCTGAACGTTGGGGGCTTTGTTTCTGTCTCGACTCTGAAGACTAAAGTGAAGAGTTAGCTGGGGTTGTGACACGACACTCGAAAGAATGAAACTCGGTACAGGAAACGTCAGCACGCGTAAGCACCAGCCTTTGTTTTCAGGATTCACCCATTCACGTCCCGGGGTTTGGCTAATTTGAGTAATGTCAGATTGTTACAGACATTTCACCGCCCATGTCCGTAAACACTCAGACATGAGACATTTTTACCGGACGACCGGACGTACTAAACTCATAACTTTGCTTCGAAGATGCCGAATTCAACCGGTCTTGATCACATGGTTCAGCATAAACCCCGCTGGGTCGAATTATTAGTGTTCAAACTTCAAACCTCCGACTTCGGATCTGGTCCTCACAGACCGCGCCTCATGCCAACTTCACAGCTCGTTTAATATGAAACATCTCTCCACTTAAAAAATATTTATTCATATTGCACAGATGAAACGTGCTGTGAGGTCGGAGTGAGGCGCGCTCTGTGAAGAGTATATTCGAATTCCAAGCCTGTAATCCCCATCAGGCCAATTGTTGAACCAAATTAAACATAATACCCGATCCAATCAGCCTGACCGGGTTTAGCCATTGGACTACGAACAAATTAAAATTTGCGTTATAGTAGAGAATATAATAAGGTGTTGCTTTTAAAATGGTTGGTTGCCCAAAAGACAAACTAGGATCATTGCATTACAAATGCCCTCTACTAAGGTCCAATGAAAAACTGAAAACCTTGGGTGGCTGTGAGAATCTGGGATTAACATGTTCCTCATGGGCCTCATTACTTACATTGTAGCGTGATAGCTTTTTGGGTCGTTTGTTTCTGAATCACATCTCCGCCCCACAACGTCCCATATATAGCACAGTCCTGCCGTGTATTGAAAACATCTCCCGATGATGACAGGAGATGTTCCTAATACATGACGATGATGTACTGTGGGGATGGAGATGTAAATTCGTCTATTTCATCTTATCTGCAATTCTGTATGGATGGAGATATTTGAAGATACAATTATGCGAGTATCTTTTGAAGTGAAACATCGATCGCTTTTACTATACTACGGCAGCTGAGAAGTATATATGTGAAAATTTATAATATGAGAATGCACTGTGACCATCCATGCTCATTGCTCAATTTTGGAAAAACTCCAATTATCAAATTAAAAGTTATGGGGACATTTACTGATGAATTCCAAATGATCAATAGAAACTCCCACGTCACCAGTCACCACGACGATCTACCTAGGTTGGGGCTCAAAAGCACCCCCACCCATCCATATTCCATACCCATGCTCATCCACCGTTTCTATTTTCATGGCAAAGGAATGGGCCCAAAGGATCTCGTCACATCTTCCAATTCCAGTTAATTAAGCCCATTTATTTGTTTACAAATTTGAAACTCATGATTAATTAGAATAAGTTTGATGCATGTGGCCAAAGCAAAATTGAAATTGGATTGGCTCTTGGGCTAGAGGATAAAATAAAGTGGGTCATCGAGGAAAGCTACCTACTCAATCCACTCAATTAGGTAAACCATTTGAGTGAATCAAAGCATGTTATGGATTCTGATTCTGCAATCGATCGATATAGTAAGTACATGGGCCTTCAATGCATTATTATTTATCTTTTTGACCAACAGTGTAGAATAGCAGTATTTATACTGTATAGGGATTAGGGAGGGGCCCATGCAGTATAAGTTTATAACTTCAACTTCATTCCCTGGACGGTAAAATAACAAAGGCAAAAACTTTTGGGGTCCAGGCCCAGATCGAGAAGAGTAACCGGTCTGGACTCTGGAGACTTATGATTAACCCTGTAATTTGTCCAAGATTGGGATGATCGTGACCAAATATTTAATGGGTCCAACCCTTGAAGATTACTTGGAACAAAATTGCCCCAAAATAAGCAAGGACTTGGACAATATGATTCAAATCTCTACTTAAATTCGATCTCTGAAAGTATCTTCCATGTGGCTTCTATTTATCCTGATCGGACTGTCACCCCCAGCCACAGAGATTTGAAAACGAGACTCTTGTGAAGGTACAAGACAAGAGCTTTCCAATATTCATCAGGAGAATTATATTTCTCTTGGAAAATTCAGACGTATATATATATATATAGTGATCGAACAGGCGCTCAATTCCAAGTGGAGAAGCTGAAAATTCGAGGAGGGCATCTTTGCATCTCAACCGACTGGATAATACATAATGTAGGGATATTTGAGTAGTTGTGGTTCGTCCGGACATTATTCAATTCACTCATTCATTCCAGCTGCCTTGCAATATTGCATATCAATTCTAGATGTACAGATGTGCATAAATGCTCCTTCAATTTGTCAGGAGTGGAATCAGATGGTACAAACAATTGTCAAGAGAGAGAATGCCAACACTCAAATAACACTCAGTTGGCTTGGCATCTAATTATAAATGATGAATTTTTGCCAACACAAGACTACAAGAGGCAGAATTCTAATTACTAGTGTCAACTGCTATTGAGAAGGCCAGGTAGCTACTGTTGTATGTGCTTGAAAAGAAAACAAATCCATAGTCAAAAGCAATAAATCGATTTCAGTAGGTTCATTGATGACGACCCAAATCTGTGAAATTCAGTGCTCGACCGACCCTACCGCACTTGTGCTTGTCGGCACGGTAAAAGTGCAATCTCTCTTACATTTCATCTCATCATTCATCAGTCATCAGTCATCCCACTCCACTGATCTTGTCTTAATTACAACAACATACACCTTATTGCTCATAAAATTAGCTCTACCAATAAAAGAAATATTTGCTCACCATGAGATGATGATCTGATCTGATGCTGTAAGTGGGCTGAAGACTTGAAGCCTTTTTGGAATGGAGAGGATAGATGGCTGTCTATAAAGCCCAACTATGTGTCTGAGCTTTTAACAGCTAGCTGCTTTGTATTTATGCACACGATGTATCTGTTCACTTGAGAGTTGTTGACTGAGGATTACACAGTAGTACATGCACCTTCCATTGATCAAAGCCAGAATAGGCAATTGGGGTTTGGGGAAAGCCAACTATGGAGGGGGCCCGACTGTGGTACTTGCTGCACAAGGGCTGTGCTGTTTCTCCGACAGAGCCGGTCCAAGTGGAGTTTTAATCCTGGATTTACTCATTTGGAGAGGTTAAACACAATTGCAGTGAGTAAAGAAATATCGATCTGTGCGAATATTGCCTAGATTAGGCGGTTAAAAATAATTTCTGATGTGACCTTTCTGATTTTGCTTTTCTGCCTTGAAGGTACATTGGGCCTGGCCTATACGGGCCCATAAAACTGCAAATGGAAATGGAAAAGAAGTTGTACAGGACTGAGGTGTAGAACTTAGGGGCTTGAAATATGTAATATTTGCCACATAAGTAGGAATGTAAATAGATTAGCCCATAAAATAGCTTATGAAGTATGCAAGAGGGGTATGGATAGGAGCTTCCAACCACCTGAAAATGGGATGGATGTAAATTTTTTTGAGAAATTAATATAATTTTTCTTTTTTTTTTGGCAAAAAAAACCCTTTTGTTTCTGATCTATAATTATAATATTAATTTGTTCCTGACCTATAAGATATTATGCGCACAACATGTATAATTCTCTTCTGTAAGGGGAATGTGTTTGCCAAAAAATTACCTTTCTCATCTTGTTGCATTGGTTGATTTGGAAAATCACTTTGAAGAAATTCTATTTGGCGAGCCAATTTGTAAGAATTAAATTACCCTAAATATTTATATTCAGAGGTGATTCTCCCATCAAGGGGGATAACTTTTTAGAATTGGGTGTGATTCTTTAGTGATTTTTGACATGACAGTGATGTACCTGGCCAATAATGTCCAAACCAATAATGCGCACACACTTGCCAAAAAATATAAACTTGTCATATCAGCATTATTTATGTTAAATGCTTTTATTTTGTGAGAAAATTGACATGTCCAAACTGGCTCAAAGTTGATGATCGAAGAGGAAATTATTTTCTCTTGTCAAAAACTGTCTTCCTGCCAAACCTAGATTCTTTGGTACATGTAAATAATTTCTTCTTCAAAGTGCAGCCAAACCTAGACACAATTTGCAAGGTTAGTGGGTTAAGTGACGGCAGGGCACACGTATATGCCTTAATAGGCATTCGCTACATGGAGAGGCTGCACCTGCACTTGTGCCTCTTCAAAGGGAGAGATGTCGAGTTGCCGAATGACCAACTGAACTACTAATATTTCCTGTGACTCTCTGGTCACATGAGATTCCTGTGAAATTTGAATATATCAGTGTTTAAAATCAAACACCAGTTGATAACATCAATGTTTTTAATTTACATTTTATTGAGGGGTTTCAGGATTATCCTACGATAATAATTGTTCAATGGGATTTTAGTGGTTTATTAATGAACATGACCTAAAATCTCGGTTAATCAAGGATGATTGCTCCTTGGTGGAGGCATTTATGTCATGCTCATTTTTTGGATTTTGAGAGAAAATATTATTTAATGAGATTTTGGTTCCTATTAATAGAGATACCTATATTCCTTTTTTTTTAAGAATCATGTGGGGTAAGTGATACCCTCCTTGAGTAAGTAACTCTCATATAAGAAAAAAAAGTTATTAACAATTGATAAGATAAAATTATTCATTTTAATAATAGTTTTTTATGATTTAAATAGTTATAATCTTATTTAACTGAAAATTGAAAAATAAAAAAAAAACATAAATAAATAATTTTCATAAAATTGAACAGAACCTTATGATTTAACCTTTGTTATGCAGCTTTTTTGTTTCGCCTATTCCTCTTTCATTTCACTGAACTAGAGAATAACTATTCCTTTTTTTTTTTATTATTTTAAAGTTTAAAATAATAGGAGTTGCTGCACATGTATGTGAGGTGCCGTGTGAAGTATATGATGCATAACACCGTGATAGGAAGTGAACCCCCAGCATATACTAACTAAGCCGAGTGCAAGAGATCAGGACTCGAAATAGATCTTACAAAATTCTGTGTTGAAATCCTAAGTAGAATTAGGGTGATTAATCGAAAAGGCCAAATTCAGCGCAATGCCGACTGGACCACAGTGATAATTTGCAAATTGTGAGTTGTGACCTCATCGAACTAACTTTACAGGTAAATTAATAAACCACTATGAGATTTATCATTACAAGGACCATGGCAACATGGGTTTTCAAATAGGGCATATTCTTTTTTCTAAGGAAAAGTAGAGGGAGAACATTCTTTTGAGACACATGCTCTTATTACTTCAAAGAAAAGAAAGAAGGTTGAGCGCACGAAGAACGAATCTTCTTTTTTGTGTTTTTGGTTTATTTATTTATTTTTCCTTTGGATGAGGGCTATGACCATCATGTATTATAATAACCCACGTGGAGTTTGGATAGTAAAAGTGAGACAGGTTGTGTGCTGAAAGCATAGCATCCAGCCTTATATCCACACCATTTGGGCATGAATTTATTAATTTAACATATAAATTCATGCCCAAAATGGTGAACGCGATGGAACTCCATCGTTGGTTCTATAGCTGAACAGCTATCGCATTCAACTAATTCCGTATGTAATACCCTTTTGCTTAATTAAGCGGATCTAAGGGCTTGAAGGGTAGGTTATTATATTAAATATATGAGCATGTGCTATGAATGTTTGTAGACCCCACCCAAGAAGTTTTGGATAAAAGTGGAAGTTAGATACTTATGACATGTAATGAAACTAGTACAACGAATGGTTCATCAAACTTTCATATTACTATAGTAATCGGATCATTGGAGTGGACTATCCTTTATTCAATGGGACCTTACGGTAAATACTGCTGAGGACAATCGGTCATGCTGGATGTTCCTTATAAAGCATCGAAAATTTTGAACAAAAAAATATGGTAATTGAATCGATCGATTTGGTTTTATTTGATATTTTTGAAAAATTAAAGAATCGGTTTTGTTTTTGGTTAATCTAGAAAAAAATCGATGGTTAATTAAATTGACCAGTATATATTTATATTATATAGTGTCATTTATTATCCATATATTATATATAAATATATGCATTATTATATATATTATATTTATAATTATCTATTGATAATATCATTTTATTATTTACAATAAAATATTATATACATTTATGTATTTATTTATTATATGTATTATAAATGTAAAAATTCAAAAAACCGAAGAACCAAATTAGTAAACTGATTAATCGGTGGTACTGGTTTGAGGAATTGCAAAAACTGGTATTACCAGTTTAATTTCAAAAAATAGATCATGATTTGATTAACAGAATCATGAGCACATTTATGTGTTTTTTTTTTTTTTTCATTGGACTAGCCCATTTCTCAATAACCATACACATAACCCCCTAGCCCTGCTGGTAGAAAATATTTGATCTGGAATCTCTATTGGACGAATCCCGACTTGCTCCTCACAGAGCATGCCTCACACGTAGGGTGCAATTTGGCTGGGTGGGATGGGTGGTCAATCTACGCCCAACCGTAAAGGTGCAAAACTGCGAATCTCAGGTTTGGGTTTGACCTAACCCAAAGTTAAGCCCAAATTTATCAATCCAGACCCAAGCCATAGCCCAAAATTAAACTTAAGCCTAACCTATGCAAAACTTGAATTGAATCGATTCTGATCGGATTGGACTTGTCAAAGTTGCACCCCTACTCACACCAACGTAATATTACATCGTTGCCCTACTGTCGTGTTGTATGAAGCGTACGCTCTGTGAGAAGCAAATCTGATATCAATTGAATTACCCATCAGTAAACATTCAACAAATTAAAAGCAAAGTTTTTAATTAATTAATTTTTTTTTGACAAAAGAACAAAACACTAAGAAAGGAGCTAAAATTATCTCCATGCTGTGTTATTTGGGAAAAAGTATTCCCATACCAGGGTGGTGAAACAGTAAATTGCAAATCTCCATACCTATTACCGATAAAATGCTACCAGCTTTGAATGTCATCTATGGCTGCACATATTAAACATGAATTCCCCCTAAAAAGGGGTGGTAATGGTTGGATTTGGCATAAGTATGGCTCGGTCCATATCTAATCCGGTTCAACATCCAATTTGCAAACGTATTGGCAGAGTCAATCGGCCCAATCCGTCCGGTTTTCTAAATCATAGCCGGTCCATACCTGATCAAATGATTTAGCAGTCCGAACAAGTTCGACCAATTAATTTATAGAGGTGTTAGTCAATGGATCCTTTTGGATGGATGGTAATAATTAAAATAGCTAGTCACCAGTAGAACTGTTCATGGGCCGGGCCAGCCTTTCACTTGTCACTAATAGATCTATTCATGGGCCGGGCCGAGCCAGGCTCGGGCCGGGCTTTTACTCTTTATAAACAAAAAAATGTTAGGCCCGGCCCGACCAACGGGCCTACAACTTCGGCCCGAGCCCAGCCCTGATAAAAAGCCCGACCTAATAAAAGAAATTTGAATTTTTCCCTATTCAAATGAGTATTATCTATTTTAATTCAGATGTTTTTTCCCCTATTTAAATGAACAATGGGCCTACAAGTGAATCAACAACTTTCTTAAATCAAAAAATTTATTCAATGGACATCACATAGGGTTTTTACTTAGGTTTAACTATAGGTCGGGCCGGGTCGGGCTCGGGCCGGGCTATTTTGGCAAAGCCCGAGCCCGGCTCGAATTTTATGCGGGCCGGGCTTTTTGGCCCGAGGTTAAGCCCGCGGGCCAAAAAGCCTGTTCAAGCCTGTCCGGGGGCCGGGCCGGCCCGTCAGGCCACCCGACCCATGAACAAGTCTAGTCACTAATGAAAATATACTAGGCCCGAGCCTGAGCCCGAGCCCGGCCCGACAACGGGCCTATAACTTGGGCCCGAGCCCGGCCCTGGTAAAAAGCCCGAAACCCGAGCCCGAGCCCGAAGCCTGACCTAATTGAAAAAAAAACAATTTTCCCAATTCAAATTAGAATTAAAAATTCAAATAGTATTTTTTTTTCTATTTAAATGAACAATGGACCTACAAGATGGTATTTTTCTCTTTCTTTTATATTTTAAAACACAAATTTACATTCTTAAATCAAAAAAATTATTCAAATGGACAAAATCACATAACTAATTTTAAGTTTAATATTAGGTCGGGCCGAGCTATTTTGACAAAACTCGAACCCGGCTCGAATTTATTGCGGGCCGAACTTTTTGGCCCAAATTTAAGCTCGTGGGCCTATAAACATGTTCAAGCCCGTCCGGGGATCGGGCCGGCCCGTTGAGCCACCCGGCCCATCACCAGGGGAAAGAATCACTCATATTATGTATCAAATGAACCATAGAAACAAAGTAAGGTATAGGCTAGGCGTTGAACGTTCCAAGATGACGTCCCTTATCTTATGATCAGAATCTCAACTCAAGGATGAAATTACATTCTTGGGATGATAATAATATTGATGGAGGGTCATGCAATGCAAATATGAATGCATGTGTCTGTCCAAAATCCAAATGGCGTTAGTTTATCCCCACTCCCCACCTATATTGTATTTGTTCCCCTCATGCGTAATGTACATCTCATTTGCTGAAGATTGCCAATTGTCTTCTTTTCCAATTTCTTTTCTTAATCGCTCTGTTCTTATCACAAGTTTCCTTTAACCTGGTTAACAATAATCTCTCTCTTCTCTCGTGTAATCGTATATATATACATGCATCGTTATATAGATAGAACAAAGAGAAAAGGAACCTTCTTGATTCAATTTTTTTAAAAGATAAAATCATCGTAGCTTTGTCACCATGCTTCGTTTACAGCAGGAGAGGACACCATTAAAACGACACACCCTAAGATCCGCACGCACCAAATGCTCCAAATCCAACTTTACTCGATTCATCCAAAAAAGAAAAAAAAAAAAAACCTACTTAGTACTTATTCGGACATATTATTTAATTTGGGTAGCCTCGGGTCCAGCCCATTGCTCCATTATTCAGATCATGGGTTCGGCATTGACCCTATCCCCATCACCCATATTTATAGTCTACCAAGTACCGACATCAGAAAAGAAAAATATAGAAGAAAGGAAATAGTTTTTAGGGGAAACTTCAAACTTATTAATTAATCAGCAACGGTCCAGGTCATATCGTTCTCGAAGATCCAATGACAGACCTCTATCTTCCCAGGGCTCGACCCCAGGGAGATAAAGGCTCCATGTCCTGGGCTCCAAGCTGACGTGTCAATGTGACAGATGGCAACTCCGTTGTTGATCTTGGCCTTGCTATTGGCGTCAAGTATGTCAGCCTCGTAAACCCGAACTTTAGGAACAGAGTGACAGTAATAGACCAGGTAAGGAAACAGGCTCTGATGACACGACACTGATTTGGTCACTCGTCCACCGTTGATCCCTTTCACTGCTCCGATCATTACGTTTTTCGTCGACCCATTCACGTTTTCCGTACTCCTAACCACCACATTGTGGCCCAAAACCGACACAGCGAAGTCGATCATGCCTTCGAGCGAGCCCACGCATTTCTTGGTCTCGCCCCTGCTCGGAGCCCTCTCGCACTCCTCCAGCGTGTTCTGCAGAACTCTCTCCATTGTTGAGTTCTCAGCGGCGTGGAAGATCTGTTTCAGCTCCGAAATGCGAGAGCTCGAGAATGGCAATTTGGACGTAATGGAACGGGGCAAGAATGATCTTGGGGGCATCTTGTCTCTGATGTCCGGCATCGGCATGACTATGCCCTCCTTGAGCATCGACTCGCGAAAGAATTTACCAGGTTCCGCCAACCATTTGTTCGTGGGTTTCTTACTTCCCACCAAGGAAGAAGTGGCTTTCGCAGAGCTTGGGTTTGTGTAAGCGGCGAAACTGATTGCCTTCTTGTTATCGTAGTCCTTGAATGTGTTGTTGACGCCGTACGTCTTGAAGCCTATCGCCTGACCCACTGCTCCCTTTCCATAGCCCTTGAACGTATCGCTACCCTCATTGAAAGATTTTCCGTAATTAGCAAAATTGACCTTGGCTGAGTTCGAATTCTTGGCGTAAGATTGGAAGGAGTCGTCACCCACATTTGATTGATCTCTGTAAGTGGAGAAACTATCGACCCCGGCGTTTCCACCGTCGCCGTAGCTAACGAATTTGTTCTCAGGTACGTTGCCGTTCACACCGTAAGAAGTGAACGAGTCATTTGCGCCATTACCCTCCTCGCCATAGGCCTTAAAGGACGACCCCATGACGTTAGAGTCCTTGCCGTAGCTCTTGAACTCGAGTGGCAGACCGTTGCCGTTGTTTCCGTAGCTGGAGAACGATTCGTCCCCTGCGTTTGCCTCGTCCGTATAGCTTGAGAAGGATTGTTCGCGGCCGTTAGCATCTGATTCATACGTAGAGAACCGGAGGTTCGGGACGTTCACTCCTTCGTTCATGTAGTTTTTGAACTCACCCGTACCACCGGTGGCGCTAACGCCGTAGGTGTTGAAATCCTGTTCGATGACGTTGTTGTTAGGGGCATAATTTGCAAACTTGTCGTCGTGGCCGGCAGAGTCTCGGCTGTAGCGCCTGAACGAGTCTATGGGCCCTCCGAAGTTATCCGAATAGTTCTTGAATGAGTCCATCCCGCCGGCACGAGAAGTTCCATAGTTAGTGAAGTTGATATTCGAATAGGAAGCGAAGTTGGCATCTTTGTCATGCTTCTCCAAGCTCGGAGATATATCAGGGAAGCAAAACATATTGGCAGAGGAACAGAAGGAGGAAAAGTGAGAAGAAAGAGCATTTTGGTCGGCGAGTTTGGTGAGAAGTGCCGAGTCGACGGCGTTTAATGGAGAGGCCTTGGAAACAAGGAAAGATGGTTTGGGTAGATTGTTGGATACTTGTTTTCTCCAGTAACGGATGACGAAAGCTTTAGCCGTAAATGGGTTTTCTCCGGCCGAAGACTTGCCGGAATTTTGACCGCTTTCGGCGAAACAAACCTGCATTGATGCACAATAAGCTTTGGTAAGCCAGGAGGCGCAATATAAATAAAAGAAGTAGAAGAAGAAGAAGAAGAAGAAGAAAAATAAAAGATGAGTGATCGATTCTCACATTGCAAGATGAAAGAGCCAGGAAGAGAAAAAAGAAGGAAATTAGAGTACTAATAAGCCTGAAATGTCTATACATTGTTTTTTTTCCCTCTCTTTCTCTCAAGTAGTTGAGAAAAGAAAAGAAAGAGATGAGAAGGTTGGTAGGTTCTTTGGAGGTGGTGGAGATATAAATAGGTGGTGGCTGTGTAAAGTTCTGAAACTACAAGGAGAAGTAAAACTCAGTTTTTGTTTTCACTTTCAAGTTTAAAATGAAGGGTTTTGCTTTAGAACGGCAAATTCAGCAGTAGAAGATAAGATGGAGGGAGAATGTTGATTAGTTAGAGATGGCAACGGTGGATGTCCGAATTTCAGATCTATGTAAAAGCTCTACGGCTCGCTCAGAACAAGCAGTCTGCGTTTGAGTGGAGTGGTTCGCCCGAAGTTTTTGTGTGACATCTTCACTGTCAAGCTTGTTCTTTATTTACATCTCTGGTTGAAGAATCAAAAAGGTTCACCGCTGCTCGATCTCCTTTTGCACTCTCTGAGCCCTTGATTGTACGTGATTATATATTGGATTAAACTTAATGTTTTCTTAATTCAAACCAACTGATGGTGTCTTAACTCTTAATTGGTGGGATCTCTTAGCCGAAAATCAGGATCAAATCACGTTTACTAAAACTTTTGCTTTTGTGTTTTGGATCTTTTTTTTCTCTTTCTCCAGTGGAGCCGTAGCCGTAGGGTCTTCTTGTGGTCCTAACCCAAAAATAACTATTACGGTAAAACATTTTTTAGGTAAAGTATAAAAACCTCCCTGAATTTTTTTACAATCCTATAAACCTCCCATGCCTTGCCTTGCATCGACAAAAACCTCTCTCATATGTTTTGCAAATACATCCCTTCCGTAAATTTTCCAGAAGAAAAATGTTGATTAATGCTTTAAAATTTTAAATAACAAAGTTATCCTCAACCGATATTAATATGCACATTTACTGAGGCTATGTTTGGTTTGCAGGAAAAGGTAGGGAAATTTATACAAGGTTTGTAAAAATTTCCCTTCCTTCCCTACTTTTTCCTTCAAACCAAACACATCGGATTACCCAAAAGAAGCTTAAGGGAGGATTTTATATTTTACCAATTTTTTATTGTTTAGATGGATTTTTCCTTATTTAGAAGGACCACCAAATAGTTAAAATTTAAGAGTACTTAAGAGAACTACTAACACACGGCAGTAACAGGCACATGTGGTCCAACAAACTGATCCAATCCATTTTCTAGTCGAAATCAATCAATAAAGTCTCCCATTCACCCGACCTGATGGAGCACGAACTGGATGCTGCCTTTTGGAGGATGATTGGAACTTCGCTCTGTGACAAGCTGATTATTCTACAAAACAATGAGTTTAGAGAACCTGGGGTGGTTAATTCGGCGAGATCGTTTTGATGCTTAAGTTAGTATTCTTGTAGTAGACTGTGAGTTGAAATTAGATAGAGTGCTAGTGTGTAGATGATATTAGGCATACGTGAGCCCCGGAGGGGTTGCTGCCTTTATATACAAAGTTGCCATGAACCTCACAGAACAGTTCTGGGATCTTTGGCCTGGAAGGATGAGGTTTGTTCCCGTTTTATCCGGAGGGTATTGTGCCAGTTTACGATCCATATCGTTACCACTTAATCCGAATGGAGAGAGGATAAGGTCTACCGTCGTGCGGCGTGATCCTGTGGGGTTCGGAGTCGCCTAGGGCCAATTATGTGTCACTTTGGCTCCTATGTCACAAACTGGTCAGTACGCCAAGGTGACCTGATTCCAAGGTGGCTACATACTGAGGTAGCTTTGTGCCGAGGTGATCGATCACCGAGCCCCCAACTTGCTGATGAGTCTCTCCTCGCTGAGTTGTGGCTTTGTTGGTGGATCGTATCCATGTGTCCCCCCTTGCTAGGTCGGGTCAAATCACCCTTCATCAATTACCCCCACTCCCCGTGCTAGGGGTCTCGACCTGGTACGGGGAGTTCATGACAAGCCCAGGTGGATTTGGCACGATGACCAAGTGACAAGGGGGTGGTTCTATTGATCGTCCGGCTCGACCAGGGAATGACCTAGATCGTGTGTCGGCTATGCGCGGATGTCACACTATTTATAAACTCCGCGGGCGTCAAAGAACACGCTCAACCGATTTCGTACTCGGGTAGCAAGCAACCAGTTTCCATGGGAGTCGTCGGATCGCGCAGATAACAACCGTTGATTGTCGAATGTGGTGGATTATAAATAGGGGTCAAAGGGCCATCTTCCTCGCCATAAATTTTGTGACTAAGCTTTCTTGAGTTCGCGTCGAAGTTCTTCAGCTTGCCATTCTCTCCTCTTGTGTCCGAGGTCGTTTCCGCTTTATTTGGTGAGTTTGCCTTCTTGCGTTAGTTGTCCCTTTTTCTTTTTTCTTTTTTTTTTGTCCAATATGTCTAGTCTTAGCACAAATAAGCTCCTTAGAGATTCTAGTGAGCCCGAGGGTGCCGGGATGCAGTCCTCAACACCTGCTGGTGAGGCTAGCTCTTCGTCGGAAAGTTCCTCCTTGAATTTTTCAGGGAAAGTGTCTTTACCCGGAGTCGGACCAGCTCGGTTTGAGGGGCCCGATCCTCATGCAGAGCGGCCGACCTCCGGGGAGGGGGTCTCGTCTTCTACTCGAGGTTGGGACCCAGACAACTTCAATCCTTCCACGATGACCTCGGACAGGTTACTGTCCTTAATGGTTTGTTACCGTCTCCCCGACACCCTTGTCTTCAGTATTCCCTTGGGTCAATACCCTTGGGATCATGACTGATGAGGTGTAATTTGGCACGACCTAGTAAGTAAAGGTCACCTGGACACAATCTGCCTATAGAACGACAACTCAGCAAGGGGAGCCTAGTCAGCAGTTTTTAGAGTTCGAATGTTTGGCCACCTCAGCATAAAGTCACCTCGGCATAAAGGTACATCGATGCCTAAGCCAGTTCAGGGCCCAGGAACCGAAGTGACATATAATCAACTCCAAAAGCTTCCTAGTAGACTCCGAACATCATGGGATCACGCCACATAATAGTAGGCCTTATCCTCTCCCTACCCGGATCGAGCGGCAACGATAAACTTCATTGATTGATACGTTACTCCCCGACTAAAGCGGAAATGGATCTCACCCAACTCAGCGAAGATCCCAGAACCGTTTCGCGAGATCCATGATAGCTCAGCTAAGTAAGGGAATCAACCCCTCCAGGGTCCAAATACACGCGATTACTCACATTCAAGCTCTCTAGCATCCATACTAGCTCGCAAACACACAGAATACTAACTTAAGCATCGGAGTGACCTCACTGGGTCTTCCACCCCAGTCCCTCTGAGCATTGTTTTGCATATTGATCCAAGTAGCCACGCAAGTACGTCCAAGAAGTTCTCTAGCAAGGAGCTTCCAGATCACACATCATCAATGACTATTATGAGGTCGCAGTTTTTGAGGAACAGCTCGTAGCTGGGCTGCGCTTCCCGCTCCACCCCTTCATCATAGAAATTATTAAGTTCTTTAACATCACCATCGATCAGCTTCACCCAAACTCCATCTGTACTATTGTTGGTATGATCTCACTCTTCCACGAGTATAACCGACCTCTCTCTAAATACCTTTAGTTCGTACTAAGCTCCTATGTCACGAACTGGTCGGGACACCAAGGTGACCTGATTCCAAGGCGGCTACATACCATAATAGCTTTGCATCAAGGTGACCAATCACTAAGCTCCTGACCTGCTGAAAAGTCTCTCTTCATTGAGTTGTGGCTTTGCTGAAGAATCGAATCCACGTGTCCCCCCTTGCTAAATCGGGTCAAATCATCCTTCATCACGATCCATTACTCTTAGAATAAGGCGATCAGAATGTGAATGAATTTGTCATTAAAAATTTGAAGATTGTGGCGTGTTTTTTCCCAACTGTGGCTCTGCGAGTGGTGATGAGCAGGAGTGGTGATCACCGAGTGGATGTTGTGAATGATCATCGTCACGTTATCGTCATAATGAGCATCACACATGGATATCGTCGACCTTGTGTAGGGTCCAGTCCATTGGATTTGAGGAATAAATGGTGGTGGTGGTGGTCCATATATACATTACATGGTGGTGGATTTTGAGGAATAAATGGTCGTGGACCATCATCTTACACACATGACACAACCGGGGTTGCCCATTCCCATTCCCATCCCCAAACCCATAAGGCCATGGCCCCCCACCCCTAGTTGAGGACGGGATTGATCCCAAATCATCGTTACAATCATATGATCGATCCATACTCTCTTTAATTGATGTATTCATTGGCCCCTGAAAATATCAGTGATGTTCTTTTTTTGGATTTTGAGAAGAGGAAAAGTTGGTCAATGAGATTTTGGTTACTATTGATCAAGAATTTCATGTTCATTTTTCAGACTAATGTGGGCACCAGGGAAAGTTTATTTTTCTGGGTGATACCCATCTCCTAGGTGGGTAATAACTTTTCCACTTAGAAAGAAAATTGCTAACATTTGAATGGGACAAAAATGCCCCTTTTAATAATGGATTTTTATAACTAAAATGGCCATTTCCCTTATTTACCTGAGAAATAAAAGAACATGGGTAAATAACTTATCATAAAGCGAATGAGGCTTTAATCCTTATAACTAAAGCTTCTGCATCGGAAAGTATGCATACTACTGAACGGGTGCCTGACTAATTAAGGAGCATGAAGAAGAAGAGCCCATATCATGGCTCAAAGTTGCTGGGCCAACAGCTCTAATTCTCTTACCCACAGCCTCAATCAGATCAGATCTGATTTGAATTCAAATTCGATCTGATAAGAGCCAGATTTGAATACCTACCATTGATTCTAATAAATCTGATCGGATTGGATTGATTCGTTTAACGAGATATATCCCGATCCTCGATCCATTAGTAATGAAATATTATATATTATAAATTATAATATATTATTATATTATATCAAAAACTTTTTATTACAATTCTAATTGAATCGGATATCGGATAAGATATTCGAATTTGAATCGTATTCTTAAAAATCCAATGAATTCTTATGGGATTCGGATCATATATACCCTCTACCAAATTCGATCCAATCCATTTGGTAATAAATTCCGGCCTTACCACTGGCTTGTGGGCAGAAAAGACCCATCAATAGAGATAGGGATAGAAAAGGAGCATACTTAAATAATTAGGTAAATTATGTGGTACCAAGTGATTGAGTGTGTGCACTAGGATGCAATAATCACTTCCTCTACAGCCGTCTGATAACAAAGCTAGTTATGGAAATCTAGGGTTTCTTCGCTAGAGGCGCTCTCAAAGGGATTTCGTTGGGGGCGGCTCCCTTCAGGATCCCTTGAAGGAAGCCGCCCATCTAGGCTCTCCTTCACCTTCCTCCTTCTGCTTTTTCTCTCTCTTATCTGTCTTTTTGTTTTGAGAGAGCCTTCCTTTCAAGTTTTCTTAAGGTTTTTCTCTTGAGTTTTCTCTATTCGTGGTTTGATTTTGTTCGAAGTTCTTGCTCAAGCTCGTTGTCCGCTGGCGAAGGCAGTCTTTTGATTTCCTCCTCTATCAGCCCGCAGTTCTTTAGCAGTTGCTATTCTTGGTGAATCCCGTTCGTGGGCTCCGGTTGATGCTGCTCATAGTGAGTTTCCTGTGATAGCAGTCTTTTGGATTCCTCCTCTGTCAGCTTCATTCACAGTCTGTGGTGGATTGGAAATGAATTTGTTTTCTTCTGTTGGTGATTTAACTTCACCGTTTTTTTATTTGCAGAAGATCTTTAAATCCTCCTTCATCCATTGTCTTATTTTGTTCCCATGAGAAATTGTTCCTGGATTTTCTGATTGACCTCATCGGCCTTTTTTGTATCAATTTCTTGATTGAATGAAATATGATGCTTTTAAGCGATTTCAAATAAAAAAAAAAAGATTGAGTGTATGTGTGTCCATGTTGGGTGGATAATTATTAATTAATATATGGTATTGAACTATTTCGTCATATGATCCTCATTGGATCTGCTTTTGTCCCATGATAAATTATATCGTTCCTGCCTCCTGGTAGTCCACCTTTGCTTTGGAAGGTTTTTAATTTTGTGTTGTTGTTTAGTCTTCAATTATCTGGAGAACTGGTGAAAATGATATAGTTTCTACATTTATTCCTATTTTCTCTTGGATTCATATTGTTCTCGAAAATAGCATATAATTAAGCTCCCCAAATTGGATTGAAATAATAAAAATAAATAAAGATTTTTCATCAAATGTGGTGCTTTGACCGTTACAATGAAACTCCCAAAAATTGCAAGAATGAAAAAAAAAGGGTTAATCATCCAAAAACTTCTGCTTATATCATTTTTCCGAAAACTTAGAATCTATGTTTGGCTAAAAATTGAGAGAGCCCAATCAGTTGTCAATTGAAGGTCTGTCCACGCTTCAACCTCTTCGAAGGTTGAAGTGCAGCGGCTTTTGGATTTTCAAGGAGGGCCCTATACAGCTAACTTTCTTTAAGTTTTGCTTAATGAACAATCCAGAGAGCCCAAATCAATTGTCAATCTTACTCATATATATATAGATCAACTGTCAATCAATTGTATATTGGGCTGTTCACTTCAACCTATTTAGATAGTTTATCCAAATTAAAACAATTCAAACCAGCTGAACCATGGATGTTAAGTTCAGCCCTCCTCTTATTTGTCACACGCCATATGTTGTTTGTCTTGTCAGTTGTAGATTCCTGAAATTATAACACTCAAGCCAAAATTTACACACTTGTACAATTAATAAATTAAATATATCAAGATCAAAGACTTTTGGTTTTAAATACAGCTTTTGACCTTCTCTTTATTTTATATTTTTTTTCATGCACCAAACGAAAACAGATCCATTACTGCAGAGATTACAATCAATGTATAATGCATGAGAAATAAGATTAAAGATTCATTACAGCAACCTGAAGAATTCCAAAAGATCAAGAGCTTTTCTTTAGAGGGATAGTGTTGCTTGGGGCTCTGGAGTACATTTGTTTTTGTGACTCTCTATTTTCGTGCTAACATTCAATAACTGAGATAATCACTTAGCATTCATCTGAATATGGACCTCACGTGCACTCTGCTCTTATCCCTTAATCCTTGTAATGTGTAATTTGTACTACTGAAAAAAAAAAACCAACTTTTGCATCCAACAAAGCTTCCGGTTTAATTGGCAACACTCTTACTGCTAATTAATAAGCAGGTGAACCGACCACCTCAGGATTATGGCAGCACAGAAGGGGTTGTCATGCTTTTCTCTTAATTGCTGTGTATATTTCACTTTAATTAAAATGTGGGTACAAAATTTTTAAGGCTGATTTTTTTTTAATTATTTTTCCACTTTTACAGGGAAAAATCTTTTTTTTTTCCACTCATTTTAATTAGCTTTTATGTAAATAAACACGAAAAGGATTCCCATGATCATAAAAGAGGCGAACCAATCTGAAAATGTTTCTACAATGAAACAAACGTAGCCATAAAATCAAGCTGATGATGAGGCATTGAGGTGGGTGGGCATTGGGCAATAAGTCAATAACCAATAAGCGGCCGGGGAATGAGTTCGCTTTTGTTCCATCGATCCCGCTAGCTGGTTGTGGTAAATGCAAAGTGGCAGCATAGTGAAGTGAATGGCTCCTGAATGCTAGGAAAACTTCTTCAACATTATCCATTTCTCTTTGGAAAACTTATTATATATAAAAGCGTTAGTGCTCCTCAACTTTCATGATCAGTTCAACAAAAGTTGATCTGTCAACCCAAATAATCAACTTTATTTGTAAAACAATTAATCAACCAATCTAGTGTGTGTGGGTGTCGGGGCGACCTCCGTTTCTGCACTGTTCTCGCTTTCCGCATCTTGCTTTCATTTTATTTATCCTTTAGGATTTAAAGGCGATGAAGCACACTGTGTAGTGAGATAGGGAATCAATATTTTATCAACTACTTTTTTTATTGTTGGTGCTTAAAACTATACGTAGCTATAGCAATTCCGTTGACCCAAAAAACCAATCACACTGTAGTGAGCAGTAAAAAAAAAGGGGGAGATTCTTATTTTGCTAGCTTCTACTACTCCCCGCCACGACTTGTCTTAAGCAAAAAAAGATATTTCTTGTTTGATTCGAAAGGACTAATTAACATCACCAATTCACCATCAACCAAAGTTACCACCAGAGGACTTTCACAGCTGTGTGCATTGCATCTCAAGAAACAATATTATTTCAACTAAGAACAGGGAGTACTGGCTAATTGGTGGATCGGACTCAACATGTCTGCAGGCTTCCTAAATCCTGTTCCTACAATTGCTAGACGATCCCTATGGATAGCTAGCTGCAGAATGCAGAGAGCAACATGGTAGAGTAGAGTTGTTCTTCCAACTTGTTTTTTATATATTGCGAGAGTAAATCAGCCCCCCCACAACATCCTACAGCACATCCCTGCCATGTAATTTGGAGGGGGGTTGATTTGAACTCATATATTGCACAAGTCAATGATTTAAACTTTACAAGTGACACAGTAACCTGGCATCATCATATAAACATATATATAAATTTGTGGTGTTCGTATGGATTCTATGTATATTTTAATTAGCTTGGTTAATGTTGGTCTGTTAATCTATAAACAAATAGGGTGCTCACATGGAACCATTGTACGTACTTGGCTTTGCAGGAGTTAGATTGACGAGTCCGGATCTGCTCCTTAGCTCCTAAGTGGCTAGGTCCTTAGCTCCTTAGCTGCACATCGGAAATATGAACACCACCTATTTGTATATATATATATATATATATTATCACACTGGAGGAAAGAAACGAAACTCGCGAAGACATTCTTTTATTATTTCTGATCACAATATAAATAATTACTGGATTCAGATTTCATGTAATGGTCTACCACTGATGTGAGACTCAGATTGCACAGGATGTTCAGTCCGAGTCTGACAACACTAGACTGTACAATGTGGATGGTGATGCGCAAACAAGAGACCACTTTTGCCTCTCTATACTCCATATTCGGATCCATGAACTTTTTTTAAAAAAACATGCTATTCTATAAGGACTCTGTCAGTCAAACTTACGACTAGTATAAAAACAAATACATATAGTGCAAAACCTTATATTTTATATTATATTATGTGTTTGTACTGTATATATATTTGTGTTTGTATTATTTCCAATTTGATAAGAGCATAAATATAAATGTATACGGTGTAAATATATACAAAATATAATATTTTGCATTCTATGTATTTGTATTTGTACTCGTATGAAACTGAGCCTAAAATACAAAAAAATATGTGATTTATTACAATATTATGTTTCTATTTATATATAAAATTCTAAATCCAATAATAGTTAAGAGATGATTTGATGTTTTTTTTTTTTTTTTTGATAAAACAAGGAGGTGCTACAGAACACGGGGGTAGCACAATCCCACAAATCACTCCAAATTAAATTGAGGTCCTAAGGGGGGATTACAGAGGTTAAGAGAAATATAATTATTACCAACCTGAATGTGCCTCGACTGCAATCCAATCTGCCGCTTTATTAGCTTCTTTAAACATGTTTCTTTACTCCATCCCATGCCTAAGCTGGTCTCTGGTCTCTGATTATTAAGCATTCCTTCACAATATTTCTTAGTATCTTGGGAAGCTTAACTTGACCTCTAAAACAAGAAATAACTATATCGAAGCTCCTTTTTATGATAATCTCTTGCTCCGCAAAATTTGTTGCCAAATTATGGGCCTCACACGCAGCCCAGGCCTCCACAACAATGATGGAAGAGATGCCAATATTGTACCCCTTGATGTCCAAAACTCTGCCTAGGTGATTTCTAGCCACAGTCGCAACCAAACACCTTCCATCATTCGAACAAGATGCATCAAAGTTGATTTTGATCTGGTGGATGCCAAGAAACACCCACCCACTTCTTTGCTTCAATAATTCCATAAACCTGCAAAATAAAAACATATTCATCTTTTTTCTTTCTTTTTTTTTTTTTGCCTTCTCTACTACGATTTGGGGAGGGACAGAAATATTAGAAAATGCTTTTATTTCTATTCTTCCAAATCTATCATAACACGTAAGCACTCCTCTCTAATAAATTATTATTATGTTTCCTCTCTGCCTCAATAAATTAATCCACCATATCCTCATGTCAGGATCCGCCTCACTAGGGATTAACAACCACTGACTCATCAGATCCCACACCTGTTTGGATTCGTTTTATTAGAGCTAAGGTGAAGGAGCACCAAATGATGTTCTAATGAGTCGGATGAGTTGTAGTAGATTCGATGACCTACAAGAAGAGTGTCAGACGCCCCGAGGTTGTAAATTGGGCAGGAGCAGTCTAACGCTCGAGTCAATAAGCCGATGTGGAGGTCGGCTGGGCAGAGTTGTTTAGGATGAGTGTGGTAGTACCGAGCATCAGAGTTTGAAAAACAAGTAAGCCAGAGAGCAAGAAGAGAACTAGATAGAATGCTAAAAATAGAGAAAAGAAAGAATGCCTTGGGCAGCATGCCTTTAAATACCTATTGGGGAGTGTCGTTCTACTCCTCAATCGAGTTGAGGGACACACTACGGGTCCCAAGGTAGTCCTCAACTGAGGTTCTAAGAGTGCGTTCTACACTTTTAAGAGGTAAGAAAATAGATTCGACCGGTTGAGCTTTGCTTGGCATTTGCCACGTGTTCTTGGTCGTCCAAGGTTCACGGTGTGCACCAATGCCTATCTTTGCGGCAAATGCGGGCCAATCACATGTCCTTGGCCGTAATGTTGTGTTGTTCCACGTCATGTTCTACACTGCCACCCACGTGGCAGCTAACCAGGGTGATTTACAACCCATCACGAATCAATCAAAAACTGTTTGTAGATCATTTAGATTAAATAAGGGTTTTCAACCCCTGATATTCCTCTTTAAGTTTTTATTTGTTCTATGTTTTATCCTTTCGTTCTTTGTATCAAGTTTCTTCTCTTGGTTATTGTTTCGAGGGTAAGATCTCATGCCCCCTCTTTTTCTTTTTCAGATTCTTAATAAAATGTTTGAATATAATGAATCAAAATAAATATATCGAGAGGGGATCGATCGAAGTGGGACCAACTATTAGATGAGTTGTTGACTAAATGCCGTAGAACCAAGATTTAGAAGGTATTAATTAATACATATGACATTGTATCGGTATTGAGACTCCTATGATAAATAATGAAAGCTCCGACATTTTAATGGTTTCAAATGTTAATGCGTATCTTCAGTTGCTTTATTTTTCTTTTTTTCTTTTTTTTAATTCCAAAATTTAATTTATTCTAGGTGGGGGGTGTTCGTCTTAAAATTTTATTAACCATTATAAAAATTACTGGAAAAGATATAGCTCTTGGGCCCCACCCATAGCATTAAGCGTCTCTTAACACAGGTAGGCCAGTAGCGTCTTCAAATCCTAAGATTCTAAGCTGACCTGGAAACTCTAAAAACTAAGTATATAAACTCGAATTCTCTAGGCCAATTCCATGTTTTGACAGAAAATCTGTTTGGTTCTCAGTTGATTTATTTGTGAATTATCATAATCTTGTTTGAACACATGATACACAATTCATCGATATTCTAAACCTTGGCTAGAACTTCTCTCATGCAAACTGAGTTCATAATATCAAAATAAGGCTTAATTTAGAAGTACTTAACAATAAACATTTATTTTGAACCAGGAGCACACCAATAAATATTTATATGTAGTTAGAAAAAAAGCCTATCACATCATTTTGAAAAAACATATAATACCCCTATGTAAAATAAGTGCTTTTTCACCATACGCTCGTGTGCACTTCTTAGAATAAGCACTCCCAAACTTACCTAAAGTTACATTATTATAATTATTAGTCCTTAGCTGTACGTTTTGATGGATAGATATTGTCAGTAGTTTCAGTTTTCAACATATTCTCTTAAATACAATAATTTTAATTGTATGCAACATAAAAATATGTAATTCTTCATAAAATACTAATAAAAAGTAGATCCGAATTCATATATATCGACAAACCTAGCCCGATTTACAACTCCCAGAATCATCTCATCAGGTCATCAAGTCCATGTTCTAGAGCAACTTCTCTACTATCTACATCTACATGTGGACCTCTCTCAAGTCTCAACTCACCATCATCTTCAACATTACGACAATTGCAAAAGAACAAAAGATCTCGAGGTCTCCTGTTTCAGTAGGATATGTACAGCCCATTATTGGCCCAAGTGGGCCTTGATTTATACTCCTGATGAACAAAGGAAAAAGGCCAAACCACAACACAACAACCTAAAGCTTCAAGTAAGTGTACTTCTGTTTACCCAAAAACAAGTGTATTCCCCTCTTTCTTCTCTGTGAATGTGTCTAAAACTTGCAAAAAAGCGATAATTGTTGCAATGGGGATCTCGATCTCACAATGCACATGGGTGGTGGTTAATGTGGACAAGAGGTCAATCTCTCCCTTATCACTTGTGTTGGTTCTGGATTTACACTTGTGGTGAACATGGAAAAAAGGCTAATCAGTACTACTCTAAGCTTCAACCAAGTGTGGCTTCCATTTTTTCTCTGACTGTGTCCAAACTTGCAACAAAGCCAGAGATTATTCTCGCAATGGGTCTCACAATGCACATGGGTGATGGTTAGTATGGGCAAGAGATCAATCCCTCCTTTATCAAATCTGTTGGAATTCTTGGCCTTGTGTTCGAAAAAGGGATTGTGGGTACAAGAGAATTGGTTATCCGTCACATATAATAGAATAACAAATATTTCCATTGAAATGAAAGTCAGCATTACTGCTTTTTTTTTTTTTTCCTTTTTCTCTTTCTTTTTTTGGTTCAGCAATATTACTACTATTATCCTAAGGGATTTTGGCCTATGTGAACTGTGTTTCATCTCTTCTACTCTGGCAGGTGAAGCATTTTTATAAACAATCCATAGAAGATACATATTCTTGTTGGTTCACCAAAAAAAAAAATGATTCATTAAATACCAGCCCACAAGAATGGTTTTACATACAATAATAGTACACCAATTATATTCCATCATATAAAAGGGAGAGAGGACAATAATAATACAGGCAACAAGATGAGCACCAATTGTATACTAGCCCAAAGCTTTATAATTATATATATAAAGTGGTAGTGGTAGTGGTAGGGCAGAAGTTTTTTTTTTTTTGGTAAAATAGGGCAGAAGGGTTGACTGGTGGACTTATTTTCCCAACAAGGAGCGCTGAGTGCTTCATCTTGAGACCACCACAGGTGCTGATGAGACCCACCAACTTTTTTGTTTGGTGTTAGGAAATGAAGAAATTTCTACACATGATCCGTCTTTTCTTTTGGAATCTTATCTTAGTCGAATGCTTTTAGGCTATGTTTGGTTTGAAATAAAAAGCAGGGAAAGGTAAAAAAATTCATACAAGGTTTATAAAGATCTTCCAACCTTTTCTTACTTTTTCCTTCAAACCAAACACAGACTTAGGGAAATGTGATTACAAAGAGGTCTTAAATAATTAATGTAGCGGGAAGCGTAAAGGAAAATGAGTACTGTCTTCTTCAAAGAAAAGGGAAAAAGAAAAAAACTTGAATTTAAGGAGAAGAAGAGAGGAGAGAAAATTAAAGATAATTTATTCAATTCACTTTAATTGGTTTTGTACAGTGGTTTATTGATAGACCGCAATACCTACCTTTACCAAAATAGTAAGGTCACTAATTGGACTCAAATGCTCCTAATTGGTCTAACACTCTGAAGCATTGTATTTTATTAAAATAAGGTTTCTTGATCAATCTCGGATTCAAAATATGGTAAAAATGATTACTGGGGCCTTTTTCCCTTCTTTTTATTTCGAGCGTGGGCTTCTAAAAACTTTATTATTTAAAAAAAATGAAGAAAATTAACATAAAAGTGAATAAAGGAATTTTTTTATATGCTTTACTTTTTTATTGGGGAGGGGTGTAGAGGATTCAAACCGTGTTAGCCATTCGTTGTGGCAAGGCTAAAATAAAATGTCAATACATCTATTAACATTTGGTCCATTTAGATAGATAGAAGAATACCAATACTTTTAACATGTTTTACTTGGAAAATGTTTACATTAAGGTTATGTTTGGTTTGAAGGAAAATGTAGGGAAAGGAAGGTAGACCTTTAAAAATCTTGTATTGGTTTTCCTGTCTTTCCTTTCCTTTTCCTATCTTTTCCTTCAAACCAAACATAGCCTAAATGTGTTGTGTTTCTGCTAGACTGAAATATTTTCCTATCTTTTCCTATCTTGTATTGTTGAAAGTGAAATATTTTACCTTCAAAATAAAAGCATGGTCATTATACACTGAAATAGACTCATTGAGAAAGTAAGATGCAAGTTTATAAAATCATTTTCCCTTTCCGATTTATATTGATTTCTGTAAGGGTTTCTTATATAACATTTTGTTGGAATAATATTTACTACATGTTGCAGTTATACAAGTGTAAGAGTACGTGGTATGCATGTTTGTAACTATTAATTATATGATATATGGTATTTGTATTTAACTTTTATGATTTGCATATAACCAATTCAAGTATCTTAAATACTTTTAAGATATGTGCTATGTGAATTGGGATCTAATCCTCACAAAGCACCTCCTCATACCGACCTCACAACCATATCCCATCATGTATTGCAAACATCTCTTATGTATAATGATATACAAGTATGAGAGATGTTCCCGATGTGCGGCTGAAACACACTGTGAGGTCAGTGTGAGGAGCTTTCTATGAGCAATTTTGAACTCCTGCTATGCATGTGTTCAAGATTTCAAATAAAGATAGGCAAAACTTATATAATATTTTATGGAAATTGTCTAAAACTCACCATGAGTTTTCTACATTTCTCTTAGACTCACCATGAGTTTTCTACATTTCTCTTAGACTCACCATGAGTTTTCAAAATGTCTAAAATTCACTATCTCAATAAGTTTTTATTTTCCAAAACTCACCTTCCCTTGGTGCACAGTTAATGCTTCTTAACAGAGGTGTCTATGTCAGCATAAATAACAATTTTCATGACCCAAATGCCCTTGAATGGTGAGTTGGAGGAAAAGTGGTCTTTTTAAGTTTTCATTTTGTTTGTTTTTTTTTTCTTTTTTAGTGTTTTGTTATAATTTCCAATGTTTTTTATAATTTCTATTTTTTTTACATTTTTCTATTTTCTACAATCTATAAACTTTCCTGTATTTTTTGTTATTTAATTTCAATTTCTGTGTTTTTCTATAATTTTTGGTGTTTTTTCTACAATTTTTATTTTCTGATTTTGTTTTTCATTTCTATAATTTGAAAAAAAAATTATTTTGTTTTCAATTTTTATAATTTTTTATATTTTTTGTAATTTCTATATTTTTATGTATTTTATATTTAAAAATATTTTTTTGAACTTTTTCCTTTTTTCATGTGTGAGTTTAAGAGAAATGCTGAAAACTCATGGTGAGTTTTAGGCAATTTCCTAATATTTTTATATAACTTATATAACATGCACTAAAACCAAGGCACATATTTATTTTTTAATTTTTATATTGTATATATAGATAAATGAAAACTAATAAGTTAAGTTAACACCAAAAAATGTTAATTAATTGACATGACACTTACTTTGAGGAATCATGTAAAAAGTCTCTTCTTCTCACTCAGCTCTCCTAATCAAGTCAAAACCATGACTTTCAATTTTAATTTGAAAGTGAAAGAAATCAGTGAGATTAATAATTGAACATGGATAAAAATCAACAGTGGTTTTGGGGGATGTTTATTAAAAATTAAAAAAAAAAATGAATTAGGCCATGTTTGAGAATGCTTAAGTTAAAAATAAGTACTTATTCAAATAAGCATTTATTTGTATTTGGTACCCAAAATTTTCAAGTGCTTATTTTATTAAAATAAACACTTATTTTATATTGGACGTTTGGTAGCCTTTTACTCTTATAAGGACTTATTTTTTTATTTATTTTTCAAATATCAATAAATGCTTAATATTCCAAATAAACTTTTATTTTTAAACACTCCCAAACATGACCTTAAGATATTCTACCCACAAAACATGTTCTAATACTTTATTAACATGATCGCACATTTCATACTTGCCGATCTTACCCTCTTAACTTCATAGTGAGATGTATGGTGTCGGATCATGTTGACAGGGTATTGGAGATCCAGACTAAATAAACACATATGGTAATGACTAATGGATAACGCAAGTATGACGAACTCCTTCCATCGATCAATGGATGCGTCAAAAGTTGAGGTCATCATTCTCGTGTATACACACCACCAACTTTAGTTTTTGATGTCTAGACAAGTATTCTCTTGGACCCGCTTTCAATTTTCCTCTTGACTCTCGTTAAAAGAGATAAAGCAGACATTATGCTGTCGGCTGCTTAAAATGGTAGTCCCTGCTCCACCTGCTTAACCACTAACAAACCAGTATTGAAATTTTTGTTTTCAAGCCTTTTTTTTTTTTACTCAGACCTTTGCTTTGATCTATTAACGAAATGCTAGATGGGGTTTATCTAATTTTATCATTAAACCCACGACTGATACGTTGCAGCAGTACTGTAGGTTAAGGTGGTGTTCAGGACAGAGAGAGAGAGAGGGAGAGCATTCTGTATAATCAATGAACTGAACTAAAAATAGATATTAATTTTATGTGAGTAAAAGAATAGTCTAAATATAAAATATCACATGGGGGTGGACCCATATTTTTTTAATCAGATAATTTTCAAATCTATGTTTTGTTAAATGAATATTGTTTAATTGCAGCCCTAATCCAATATATTTATATTGATCCCAAATTACATTGCTTGCTTATTAATAAAAGCTTTCTTAAATGATATAATTACATCAAAGAGTTCACGTTGTTAGTTGTAAGTCTCGAAGGCTCAAAGCTCTAAATATAATTGACAGGTTTGTTGTCAAAATACCAAGTTAATAAAGTTTTATCAACTACAATTAGGTCAAAATCTTATCATGTCAGACCTGAAAAATCTAATTAATAATAGCATTGTGTTTTGGGTCTCATACTTCCCCACATCCTGGTTTGCAGTTGATGAGCATCCCATAACTAATAAATAATTGAGATGTCCACTCAACATCCTTCCAAGGGAGTAGGTGTGAGATGAATCTTGTCAAACTGTTACATCTCACTGTTATTATGGCCCGTGGACTTCACCTGCATCTTTGACAATGGGCCCATGAATTTATTACTGGCGTTCTCATCAGATTCTACAGCCCGCTGAACAACCAAGCGTTCAGCTAATCTGAATTCCTTTCTATCCCCACCTCTTGGCTCTTGCCTCTTGCAACTACTCCCATGCTAGATTCTACCTAGTCTGGATCTGCTGCTTGCACCATTACGTATCATGGGCTACGTTACCTAGTCTGGATCTGCTGCTTGCACCATCTGCTTGGCACCATCTGTATAGTAATAGTAATGCTATTACTATTTACTCCCAAAATAGATTCCATCAAGCCGGTCAAGATTTGCTGCTCTTAGGGGTTGCAATTGGACGGATTGAGGAGGGTTGGGTTTGATTTAATAGAGTTTCAAGTCAATCTGTTAATTAATGACCTGTTTTGATGAAATAATTAAATGACTTGAGTTCAACTCAAGTCCACCTTAACCAAATCCAGACCACCCAACCTATACTAATTTATTCATTAAATGAGACATGCAAAATCCCTAGAAAAAATATAACATAAATTACAATAAAATAAAATAATTATAAAAAACACAGAAAATGCAGAAAACAAACATAAATAAGGAAACTATAACATTACAATGAATAATAAAAAATATAACAAAGATTACAGAAAAACACAAAAAAAATGAAAGAAGAATAACAGAAATTACAGAAAATATACAAGACCCATTGAAAACCATAAATTGCAGAAAAATCTTAAAAGTTATAAAAATGCAAAAAAAAAACATAAATTACAGGAAAATATAAAAACTACATAAAATAATAAAGATGCATAAAATAACAAAAAATATAGGAAAGCACAAAAAATGAAGAAAATAACAGAAATTTTAGAAAAAACATAGAAAAACCACCAAAAATAACAAAAATTATAAAAAATAACCAAAGTTATAAAAAAAAAACACATAAAATGCTGAAAAAAATAGCAAAAATTACTGTGATTAATGTACTGTAACTGTAGAGTGAGATTTAGGCATACAAATACAATTAAAGTATTCTAAGCCTACATCACAAGAGCCTCTAAGATAAGAGAGCAAACTCTTCTCACATCACATGACATATGTGCGCGGAAATTATGGTGTTCCAACTAATCAAACTCTTCTCCCTCTCAAGTATCTTCTCAAAACAGTGACAGGCAAGGCATCAACAATAAAGCTCCCACATTTGGCGTGCATTGAAATGAGTCTAGTTTGTACAGAAAAATTTACGTCCAAACCAATCTCACTTATCTTTTTCCCATCCTCCATAGCAGCTGAATGAGCACACTATACGCTCGAAGGACACTCGTGTCATGATAGTCACTCAGTTGGGCTTTACTTCTAATTCACCCTCAACATCTCCTCAATAAACAAACTCAGTGCTTTCTCTGCGAGAACATTCTCAGTATACTCAGATGTTATAGCAATCTGAGAAACAATGCTTCTTTTGGCTTTCTTTGGAACATACATTATCAATTTGAGTTGCTCCATTTTTCATGTAACTTGTAATCAAGGCATTCTAATTCTATGATGACCTGTCGTTTTTTTTTTTTGATAAAATGGGAAAATATATCAACCAATGAAGATTTTTTTTTGTCAAAAAGTTTATGACATCACTTTATTCGCCACATTTTACAAATATATCAATTGATATTGAGCCTGCGCCTTCTTAGCGTAGCTTTATCCTTCTTGCTGTATGAGTCATATCTGGTGTATGTATCTTAGTTGTTCTTTGTTTTGGTTTTCATTGTTCATGTAGGAGTTTGTATCCTAATCGCAAGAGGGAGCTAACTCTACCTCTATATATATCTTGTAATGTTCGGTTGAAATAACAAACAGAGAAAGAAAATCTTTCCCTTCAAACTCAAGTTTCTCAGTTTCTCATGGTATCAAAGCGCGGTTCGTTCGATTTTCGCACCGCCTTCTGAACTTGCTCGTTCGATCTTCTCTAACCTCTGTTCGTGGAGCGGATCGCTGAAGAGTTTGTAGAACTCTACCTTCTTTCGATCGTCAAAACTGGAGGCTGCGATATTTGTTTTTTTGTTCGATCATTGCTCGTGAAGTGGATCTCTGAGGATTCTGCAGGGTTCTCTTTTCAACAGTCAGTCAAAGCCGGTAGTTGTTCTTCACTAAAATCAAGAAGGAAACATCTTGCTTTGGCCGATCGATCATGGCGGATGGAAGAGAGAAGTAGAATGAAGGTGAGGGCGGAAGCAGAAAGGTAGTCTCGCTGTACTACCTGGCGGCCAACGATAATCCAAGTAATATAATTACCCAAGTCCAATTGAAAGGAGAGAACTACGAGGAATGGGCTTGAGCAATGCGAATGGCGCTCCGAGCCAAGAAGAAAATCGAATTTCTCGATGGAACTATATCTCAACCCGCGGACGATTCACCGGAGTTGGAAGACTAGTGGACTGTAAACTCGATGTTGGTTTCATGGATCCTCAACACGATAGAACCAAGCCTACGCTCTACAGTCACATACATGGAGGCTGTGAAGGACCTGCGGGACGACATCAAAGAACGGTTTCCAATGGGCAATGGGCCAAGAATTCAGCAACTCAAGGCAGATCTTGCGACCAGCAAACAAGCCGGTCTCCCAATCGTGGCATATAATGGCAAACTGAAGCAAATCTGGGAAGAACTTGCTAATTACGAGCAAATTCCGACATGCGTCTATGCAGGCTGCAACTGCAACATCGCTCCAAAACTGGAGAAGAGACGAGAAGAAGAAAGAGTTCATCAGTTTCTAATGGGCTTAGATGACTCAGTATATGGAACAGTGTGTTCCAATATTCTAGGCACCGATCCGCTGCCAAACTTGAACAAAGCCTATGCCATGGTGATACAAGAGGAGCGGCTGAAAACCATGACCCCTAGCAAAGAAGAGAGAAAAGAAGCGATGAGCTTTGCTGTGCAACCACAAAGTGGCACAAAAAGAACGGGACACGATACAAAAGAGAAATCTGGAGTGTGCACCAACTGCGAACGAACAGGACATGAGGCCGAGAGTTGCTTCCAACTTATCGTCTACCCGGACTGGTGGGGAGACCGGCCGAGATCTACTGGGAATGGGAAAGCTCGAGGCTGGGGAACATAAGATAAACCTGGTCGTGGATGTGGAGGCGAATAGAGAGCGAATGCTGCACAAGCGGTAGGGCAAACTTCTGAACCGACCCACGTGACAGAGGGAGTTCGCACTGCACTCGGTGGATTGACTAATGAAGTGTGGTCCACTTTCCTTAATCTGTTGAATTCTTGCAAACACAGCACAACCGAGAAGTTGACAGGTATGAATTGGATAATTGATACCGGAGTTTCACACCATATGACAGGAAACCTGAACCTCTTGCGTAATACTGAGACCGTGACCGGTTGTCAGGTTGGATTGCCCGATGGAAAGCATGTCATGGCAATAAAGAAAGAGATCGTCATTTTGAATGAGCACATGAAGCTTATAGATGTGCTTTATGTTCCTCGTTTAAATTGTAACCTGATATCTGTGTCGCAATTATTAGAAGAGTCAAATTGTAATATCCAATTCACTAATAAATTTTGTGTTATACAGGACTGCACTTCGAGGATGGTGATTGGTGCGGGTGAACTACGCGGAGGGCTCTACTGCTTCAAAGGTGCGCGCTCAAGCAAAGTTCACAAAGCAAAGGTTGAAGCTTCATATGAGCTATGGCACAAGAGAATGGGTCATCCCTCTGAGAAAGTAATTAAACTTCTTCCTGATTTGAACATTAGATGTGATAGTAGAAATAGGATATGTGGTGTTTGTTCAAAAGCCAAACAGACAAGAGGTGCGTTTGATTCTAGTGAAAACAATGCTAAAGGGACTTTCGATTTGATTCATTGTGATTTATGGGGTCCGTACTCGGTACGGGCGTCTTGTGGTGCCCCGTATTTTTTTACCGTGGTTGATGACTTCTCAAGAGCCGTTTGGGTATTCTTACTTAATGACAAAAGTGAAGTAGGAAAAACACTGCGGAACTTCTTCACTATGGTAAAACGCCAATATGAAAAATTGGTGAAGATAGTTAGAAACGACAATGGTATTGAATTTACTTGCTTGAAGGAATATTTCTCTGAGCAAGGTATAATACATCAGACCTCATGTGTTGAAACACTGCAGCAGAATGGACGTGTCGAGAGAAAGCATAGACATATACTAAATGTTGCCAGAGCTCTTAGATTTCAGGCCAATCTCCCTATTGAGTTTTGGGGAGAATGTGTTATGACAGCCGATTATCTGATCAACAGGACCCCCTCCACTCTCCTTTTCGGTAAATCACCGTATGAGATGTTGTATGGGGAGAAACCAGGCTACAAACATATATGCGCATTTGAATGTTTGTGTTATGCACGAAACCTGAATCGGACCGGGGACAAGTTTGCCAGTAGAGCTAAACGTTGTGTCTTTTTGGGATACCCCTTTGGCAAGAAGGGATGGAGAGTTTATGACTTAAAAAATAATGAATACTTTGTTTCTAGGGATGTGGTGTTTTCAGAAACTGAATTTCCTTATGCTATTGAAGAAAAACAAGTCGAACGCAAACCCGATGATGGTAATTTTGCTTATGACCAGGAGGAGACTGAAGAATATGGCGAAGAGGATAGTGAGAGAGGAAGGGGTAATGGTACTCGTGAGATCATGAGAGAGACAGATCAAGGCGACAGGAATGAAAATAATGAAGGGGAGCATGAAGTAAGGGGGGGTTCTATGGAAGAAATGAATGCAGGGAATGAGCAACTTGGACGAGGCCATAGAGTGAAGCATCCTTCCACCCGTCTCAAGGATTACGTCATACACACCACATGGTGTTTCGACCACAGTCTGAGCCCTTCTGCCAGTTCATCTCGCCAATTTCACTCCTCAGGTACTCCCTATCCTATAACACATTATGTGAATTGTGATAAATTCTCTTTGCAACACCGCTCTTTCTTAGCAGTTGTCACAGCTAATCATGAGCCCTAGAGCTATTCAGAGGTTGTCAAGGACTCTCGTTGGAGAGAGGCAATGAGAAAGGAAATTGAAGCCTTAGAAAACAACAGAACCTGGACAGTGGTGGACTTATCGCCAGGGAAAAAGGCTCTCGGAAGTAAATGGGTATACAAGATAAAGTACCACTCAAATGGCACAATAGAGCGGCACAAGGCACGTTTGGTGATATTCGGAAACAAACAGGTTGAAGGGATAGACTACAATGAAAGAAGTGTATATGAAGATCTACAAGAAGAAGTGTATATGAAGATGCCCCTGGATTTGCTTCAAGACTACCTGGGAAGGTGTGCAAGCTGCACAAGTCGATTTATGGTTTGAAGCATGCCCCTCGTTGTTGGTTTGCTAAACTAACGATAGCCTTAAAACAGTATGGCTTTATCCAGTCACAATCTGATTACTCCTTGTTTACACTTCAACGGAAGCAGGAACAATTGAACATCTTGGTGTATGTGGATGATCGTGTCATCTCTGGAAATAATGGCAATGCCATACGGAGATTCAAGAAGTATCTGAGCCAATGCTTTCACATGAAAGATTTGGGAGCTTTGAAGTATTTTTTAGGAGTGGAGGTCGCCAAAAGCCAGAAAGGTATTGTTCTTTGTTAGCGAAAGTATGCTTTTGATATCATATCAGAAACTGGATTGTTAGGATCTAAGCCAGCTGGACTTCCCCTGGAACAAAATCATAAACTAGCTCTGGCAGATGGTCCTCTGATGATGAAACCAGAGAGTTATAGGAGGCTTGTGGGTCATTAAATTACTTAACCATTACCCGTCCTGAATTGTCCTACTGTGTACATGTGCTTGCTCAATTTATGTAGAACCCCCGTGAAGAACACTGGGAGGCGGCTTTACGTGTGGTGCGATATTTGAAAGGTAACCCGGGATAGGGAATTTTCCTTTCGGCTGACAGTGATATTCGGTTGTATGCTTACTGTGATTCTGACTGGGCCGGGTGTCGACTGACACAACGCTCTCTCACTGGATACTTTGTATTATTGGGACAAGCACCTATCTCATGGAAGACAAAGAAGCAACTTACAGTATCCAGATCATCGGCTGAGGCGGAATACAGGTCTATGGCAACAGCTGCATGTGAATTGAAATGGTTAAAAGGGTTGTTGCATTCATTAGGAGTTGGTCATCCTGATCCTATGCGATTACACTGTGATAGTCAAGCAGCCTTGCATATCGCTGCGAATCCGGCCTTCCATGAGAGGATTAAACGCATTGAAGTAGACTGTCACTTTGTCCGCAATGAAATTCAGAATGGGAATATACGGCCTTCCTACGTCAGGACTTCGAGCATCTTCTTGCTGATATGTTTACGAAGGCCCTGGGCAGGCAACCATTCGAGCATCTTCTTGCCAAGTTGGGCATTTCCCATTTACATGCTCCAACTTGAGGGGGGGTATTGAGCCCGCGCCTTCTTAGCGTAGCTTTGTCCTTCTTGCTGTACGAGTCTTATCTGGTGTATGTATCTTAGTTGTTCTTTGTTTTGGTTTTCATTGTTCATGTAGGAGTTTGTATCCTAATCGCAAGAGGGAGCTAACTCTACCTCTATATATATCTTGTAATGTTCGGTTGAAATAACAAACAGAGAAAGAATATCTTTCCCTTCAAACTCGAGTTTCTCAGTTTCTCAGATGAAGTCTCAACATATAAATCATATTTCAATCCAATTCTTGAACTCTTTGGTAGACTCCAATTGTGGGATAGCCTAGTTGGTGTGCTGGATGAATTGTTACAGTCTATGATACGGTTCAAATCTTGCTATTATTGAGGGTGTTTGATTCTGTTTATGTTTATTGAGTAAAACGTTTTATATTTGTATGGCTATAAAACTGAAAAAATAATTAATGAAACGTTTATGACATAAACACCACATCAGCAAAGTATCAATAAATGTCTTCCAGTTCCAGGAAACTTTCTGAAGTCTTTGCTTACAGGACGCAATTAATGAAGTCTTTGCTGACAGGACGCTTATGTGGCACCATTTACTCATTAAACATAAACACAACCTAACACATACATTATCACCCTAAAAAATAAGTATTGATGTTATGTTGTACTATTAGTAACGCTGTAACGGCCCCTGTAGACTGCCAGTGATTAATACTTTAAAAAAATAAAATCTTTCAAATACATTTCCTAACCTCACAAAAAACTTGACAGCAAACGAAAAGGTGAAGAATCTCCTTGTGAGTTCATCTTAAAGTAAGTTTTGAGAGTTTTTCCATGGTACTCTAATCGAGTATACCCTGGTACCAAAAATGAATCGAGTATACCCACGAATACAAAGGAGTGACGAAGGAAAAGAAACTTGATTAAAGACGGTATCAGTAGAGTCTGTATCACTGGAGCCAGCATCCATTGCGATTTGCAACCATTTTTGCACCAAGAAATGCATTTGGTTGGAGTCATAGGCGGCCACTATGTTCAACCTCAGATTAAGGTTGGAAGTGGAGGGAGTGAACAAACAAGGAGAGATGTTTGAATCTTAATCTTAGATTCAATAATATATATATATATATATATATATATATATTAACAAGTTTTTTATCATAATTTAAATTAAATTGGATTGAAATCAGATATTCAATAAATTAAAAATATTTAAATTTGAATCTTAATCTTAGAAATCCCATAAATTCTTATCAAATTCAGATCATCCATATTTCTTATTGAATCATATCAGATATATCTTTATTGAATCCGATTTGATCTGTTTTCATCCCTATTATGTTTTACCACATCATATATGTCACGCACCATTTATAAGAAGGGCTACCTCTCACCATAGAATTTCATTCTACAATAAGTTTTAATAGAACTTTACACTGTTTTTTTTTTTCATTCTAGGATAGACCTGTTCATGGGCCGGGTGGCCCGGCTCCGGACGGGTTTGAACATGTTTATAGGCTTGCAGGCTTAAATTCAGGTCAAAAAGCTCGGCTTGCAATAAATTCGAACCGGGCTCGGGTTTTGTCAAAATAGCCCGGCACGAGCCCAGCTCGGCTCGACCTAAAATTAGACTTAAAAATGGTTATGTGATTATATTCATTTGAATAAATTTTTTGATTTAAGAATGTAAAACTGTGTTTTAAAATGTAAAAGAAAGGGAAAAAAACCATCTTATAGGACCATTGTTCATTTAAATAATAAAAAAAAAACCATCTGAATTTTTAATTCTAATTTGAATAGGGAAAATTGTAATTTTTTTTATTAAGTCGGGCTTCGGGCTTTTTATCAAGGCCGGGCTCGGGCCCAAGTTATAGGCCCATTGGTCGGGCCAGGCTCGAACTCGGGACTAGCATATTTCTATTAATAATGAGTAAAAGCCCGACCCGACCCGAACCCAGTCCAGCCCGGCCCATGAACAGGTCTATTCTAGGATGATGTATGTCCTTCATATTTTGAAAAAACACATCAGCACCCCACAGAGCGCATCCCACAGGTGTCTCACATTTACATCTCACTATGCATTAAGGCCACATCAATACCCATATTTATCACTGAAAAATATTCTTAATACACGGTTGGGATGTATCTAAAGCACGCTTGTGGGCACCGATGTGAATTCATAATTTGGAGGCATCGTTAAAGTAATAAAGATGGGACAAACGCATCACAAAAAATAAACAAAAAAAAGTGGCAACTTTCGGTCCCACAATGCTGAATGAGCGCCATCAATTGTTACTGTTTGTATTTTATAAGTGATAAATGATTTATCTTTGGTTAAAATATTTAAACATATCCTGGGTATTTTTTTATTAATCGACTTGAAAGGTGCTCTGAGTTTTTCAATTAGACTTAAATGATCTCATTGAACGCAATAGGGAGATGGGTAGCAGCCCAAGTTTAAATATTTGATTTGATGATGGCTGACTGGCTGAGGTGGAGAGTGAGGGGGAGAATGTAGGCGCTGTTTTAGTGTTTCAAATAATCTAGTTGGTGTATTGGATGAATTTAAGAAGTTAAGCTATATATTTTAAGGGTTCATTTGGTTCATAGTGGGAATTAGAATTAGAATCTTCTAGAATCAGAATTTAATTAGTTCTTTCCTATAGTTTGTTTGGTTCAGACAGGAATGGGAATGAGAATTAAAATCAGTAGGAATAGGATTTTATTTCCAAAGGAAGGGCAAGAAATGGCCATTCCCTCAAATGGAAGAATGTAATGAAATTCTGATTCTGCTCAACCAAACAGTTAGAATCAGAATAACCTATTCCAATTCTAATTCCGATTCAAGACCCCTATTCCTGAAAACCAAACGGACCCTAAGCCTATTTATAAAATTCAATCGGGCTGCAATTCAATTTATGAAAATATAGGGTATGTATGAGTAGTTTACTCTTCCATCTTTCATCGAAGAAATTAAAGGGAATTTTACATGCCCCAATGGACGGGGGATGAAAATTGAAAACAACAACACTATCACCAGAGCATATTAAAAAGAAGATAGAAATTGTCTTATTTTCCGAATTTATTTTCTCATACAAGCTACCCATGCCATAAGTACTGAGAATTCATCATATCGTCGACGATGCTCAATTGCTCATCCTAATACGGAAATAGCTAAACCTGGTTGAGGAAGGAAGCCAAACGTTTGATTCTTAACTCCGCTTTCTCACAGTTTGGATTGAATAGATGGAAGACGTGACCCTCTTCCTCTGTCTCCATTATCTCCACCACTCCATTCCATCCGCTCTTGACCAGTGAATCATGATACAGCCATCCCCTGTCTCTCAACCCATCTTTTCCTGCAACGAGTACCAGCACCCGCCTGCACCCCAAGCCCTCCAGACTAGGGGCTCCAGGAGCAACTGGATTTATGCGCGGATCATCGTTATCCTTCGCCGAAGGGCATGCATGAAGCCATGTCGTTTCTTCTGTTATATACTTCTCAGGATCTGTTGCCTCCTGATGAGGGCAGATTTGGCCCTCCAGTGAAGTTGCGACACGTGGCACCTCGTGACAACTAGGTAAGCCCCAAGGCAACAACTTACCAAGTTGGTCCCCCCCCGGGCACCGGTCTGGCTGGCCTGGCGCGACCTGCACGCGACCTGGCACGGCTTGCGCGCGACCTGCGCGCGGCCTGCGCGAACTGCACGCGACCTGGTGCGACCTGCGCGACCTGGTCGGATGAGCCTGCCACATGCGCCGACCTGGCAATCTGGCCCGGACGCAGGCGCCGACCTGGCGATCTGGCCCGGACACAGGCGCCGACCTGACAACAAGACCCGGACACAGGCGCCGACCTGGCAACCTGGCCGGACGCCGACCCGTCGACTGACACAGGCGCCGACCTGGCGATCTGGCCCGGACACAGGCGCCGACCTGACAACATGACCCGGACACAGGCGCCGACCTGATGACCTGACCCTGACACAGGCGCCGACCTGGCAACCTGGCCCGGACACCGACCCGCCGAGAGACACAGGCGCCGGCCTGGCAACCTGGCCCGGACACCGACCCGTCGACTGACGGGCGCCGACCTGACAACCTCGAGGAGTTCATCACCGTACCCCGGTTCTGACGAGATATGACGTCTTACCATTTGAAGGCTTTTTACCCACCTAACCCGCGAGGGCACCACTATATAAGGACTCCGACCCCCAAAGCCAACGGAGGAGAAAAAAGAGTATGGTAACCCCCGCTCTCTAACTCTCTCATTTCTCTCCAAGCCCTCTGTAATCAGAATGCTAACTTAGGCATCAGAGAGTCCCTGCCGGGAAAATACCCCCGGGTCCTCTGATTCAGTTCCCGCAGGTCCCTCAGCTCCCGCCGTCTACAAAGGAGAGAAAATCACCTCACGCAGGGGGTAGTCGGGTAGCGCTGCACCAGGGAGCTCCACCATCCTCTGAGTTGCAGACCGCCTAGGAGCAAGTCAAGTGACGAGTTCGCCATCAGGGAACACTACCAGGTAGTTCGCCACTAGGCAGTTCGCCACCAGGGAGCACTGCCGGGCAATTCGCCACCAGGCAGTTCGCCATCAGGCAGTTCGCCACCAGGCAGTTCGCCATCAGGCAGTTCGTCACCAGGCAGTTCGCCATCAAGCAGTTCACCACTAGGGAGCACTGCCGGGCAGTTCGCCATCAGGCAGTTCGTCACCAGGCAGTTCGCCACCAGGCAGTTCGCCATCAGGCAGTTTGCCACTGGGCAATTCGCCACTGGGCAGTTCGCCACCGGGCAGTTCGCCACCAGGCAGTTCGCCACCAGGCAGTTCTCCCCCGGGAAGTTCGCCACCAAGTAGCTCATCACCAAGGCACGTCACCACCAGGTCAAACACGAGGTACTTAGCCAAAAAATTTTACACATCCCAAAAAATGGTACGTGACCAAAAACGGTTACATCACCTCCGAACCAATTCGTTCCTTTCCCCATAAGTAAGAACCGATCAAAGCCATGCCAAGAAGTTTAATCCCACCATTATTCAGTTCCTCAGCCCCAGATCGCAGTGCTAAATTGTGGGCGATGTTCCCACCCGCACTATCCCCACCCAAGAACACTCGGTCAAAATCTACATAGTCTCTCAGCCAACTCTCAGATGCATCATCATCTACCCTCGACTCGGCGTGCGCAGCCACCCACTGGAGCACCGCCCATGAGTCATCATAGGCTATGGGAAGAGGGTACTCGGGGACTCTTCTATAATGCACTGATATGGCAACAATATTAGCTTCAGCTACCAACGAATTGATGAAGCTGTGGTATATGGGAGAGAAGGGGGTCTCGATGCAAAAGCCTCCACCGTGGAAGTACACGAGAAGTGGAAGTTTCCGAAGTGGGTTGATATTGGGGAGATAGAGGCGGGCAGAGACACCGGTTTCTGGTATGGCTACAATGTCTTTGGAGCAAACACCAGCCACTGGATGAAGCGATGGAGGAACAATATCAGTTCCCACAAACCTGTCTACGCTCCCATCCCTGTAAACTCGAATGAAGACGGGAAAACTATTATGCTTGGAGCGGGGAGGGAACTCATACGCTATTTCACGATTGCTCGATTCCATTATTGCACACAAAGACGCTCACAAACACGTACAGAAGAAGAAGAAGAATCACCAAAGCCGGTAATTTGTGTTGTAGCCTCACCAGTCGCCTCCACCTGGTTTATAGGAAGTTAGGATTGAGAACGAGTCAATTTCAAGGTAAACATTCGTCCCTTTGCTTCCTTCGTGAAATGATTTAACAAGGGAAGTGTGGGCCCAGTGGCGTGCTGAAATCGAAGGCCGTGATTCAGGGTCTTAACCCAAAGCAGAAGAAGTATGCTAAAATCCTCTTTGGATTCAGAATTTTCTGTTGACCACCAAACATGAAAACGAGTTCCCTTTCCCTTTCATGGTATGTTTGGTTGTCGCGACCGGAACGAGAAAATAGGAATATTCGCATAAAATTCTTATTTTCTCTCGTTTGTTTTAGTCGAAACAATAGGATGGGATAAAAACTTAAAGTAGAGACACGGTGTAACCCCGGTGAGAAACGAAAACAATGAGAAGTCGGTAAGAAAAAAATGTCGAAGGCAACATCTCCATTCACCTCCAACCACTGTCGAAGGCGACGTCTCCATTCACATGTCCCTACGATCAAATCTCCAACCACTGTTTTATTCACCTCTAACGAATCTAAGACCTCCGTTCACCATCTCCATCTTTGTTTCACATTTTTTGGTCATTTTGTATTTTTTTCTCTGAAAACTCATTATCGGTTATCTTCCAAGTCGAGGTTCAGATTCTATCGATAGGGTGTTTAATCTCTGGTGAGGACATTGAATCTCCTTCGTTTTCTTTCATTGAACCTTTTCTTTTTGTATTTTTTTTCTCAAAAACCTCATTGTTTTTCTTCCTAGCTAAGCTTCAGAACCCCAAGCGCCAAAGAGTCCAATCACTGTTCTTCATCTCCAACGAAGACTTATCCATGCTACATTTCTCTCTGGTAAACTATTTTCTGTATTTTTTTTTCTCTAAAACTTCATTGCTTTTCTTCCCATTCGTGGTTTCTTAGCCTTTCGATAACCAAATATTGGTAGATTTCATCGTTGCAGGTCTAACAAGTTTGTAATTTTTTTTATAATATATTGGTTAGATTTCTTGGCCATCACCATCGTTGCAGATTTGCTATCATTGAACCTCTGCTTAAGTAGAACGATTTATTATTGCAGAAAACTTCTGTCATCATCATGTATCATGGTTGAAGGGGGAACTTGGAGACAATCATGGATGTTCATGTTCCACTGTTGTTAATGGTTGAATAGGAATGAAATCAAGCATCTTACAAAAATTTCTCAACAATCAAACATTGGAAATTGAAAAATAAATTTTGTAGAATAATTAGTTTCAGCAACCAAACATAGAATGCCAAAATGAGAAAATAAATTTTTTTTTCTTATCCCATCCCACTATTTCTCGCAACCAAACAGATAGCGTAGAACACATTCTGTGACCATTCGGTCCATTACGAGTATCCATCTTTAAATAGAATTTTGCCAAACAAGTTCTCACATCAACTTTTAGTTTACGTCTATTTTTTATAAAAGTAAATTACATGATCGGTGATATTCCCAACATAAAGCTATAAAGATTATTATAAGTATGGAGATATTCCCAACATAAAGCTGTAAAGGTTGTTAGTCAAAGCCGGACTCGACCATAGAATGAGAATTCGTGGCACATGGCTAAAACGGAATATCATGGCCTTCGATGCTTTAGAGTGGCCCCATCAAGACGTCACGACTCACGATGGGGCCCATGGTACTACATCAAAGGTCCAGTGCAGTGAACTTTGAACCGAAAACTAAAAGCTAAAACCGCGTCGTATCAAAAGTGAACTTGGATGACACCTAACCAATATAATATAGTATTTGAGATTTTTTTTCTCATGCTGACGTAATCACATGACCCTTAAGCGTATTTTATTGGGTGGGAGAATGACTGATCAGTGTAATTATATAATTAATAATTCAATAGTTTTCATTTTCTATTAAAGAAAGAAACATAATCACGTGTTGACGCTCAGGATGTTTGGTCATCCAGAAGGCTCTACTGAAGGGAAAAGTACGAATACACACGATGCAGAATTTTGAATTCCAGCCACCCCCTACAATTAACCCTCTTTCCCCTATAAACGACATACTGCTCGTGAATTTAGTATCAATTCACGGTCAGGATGCATTTCCTCTGTACTTCGTAGCTAGTAAACTCTGAGTCCACTGATCGGTACTTCTCTAAAAGTCCTTCCAAAATCCAATCAAACTAAAGTCTTTTCCTTCTTTTCAATTCTGAAAAATAAATAAAAAAAAAAGAAATCAAGTAAGAATGAACTAGGTATATAACCAAATGATAATATTCGTAATTTCGTATTAATTTGTAGGAATATTCAAAGAAACAAAATCATTTTTTATTTTTGTTATGAATTTTTCAAATAGATTCTGGGGGTTTTAACTATTCAGTCCACCCCTAGAGCTCCACCTTAGGGGTGGAATGAATTGTGGCCATGGATTGATGCTAAATTTATGGGTAAGATGCAGTTTATAGGGGGGCGATTAATAGACTAGGAAGTGCCTGCAATTTCAGATTTTTGAGGGGGACTACAGTCTATTTATTCCTAGATTTTGATTCTATTATGATATTAAAAGACATGATTGCAGATAGAATCAACCTGTATCATAAAAAAAATGACTTTTCATGTGATATTCATCATATTCACAAGATGCATTGATTGGTCAAAGCTCTTTTGAAACCATATTTTTCTAGTATCATAGGCTTTTTATTTTTCAAATGGGTTTATGTATTTCTTAGGATTTTCAACATTTTATATTGTCATTGTCTTGTGTATTTGGATGGGACCGTTTTGGTTCTGTTCGCGATAAGATATGGTGTTCTGCTGTATGGACACTCCCCATCCGTAAAATAGCATGAATATAGATAAACCACACCCCAATTTATCTTCACAGTATTTTCTCGTGGATGGTCCAACTATGGTGTGAACAGTTTGTGGAAAGGTTTTATTATAACGCACCTGTGTTACGTTAGTCCAATTACTCTCATTTTATTTAATCTTTTAATATTTTTTAATATTTTATCAATAAAATAATAATTTTTAATGTTAATTCGAGCACAAGTCCTATGGTTCTCCTTTTCCACTCTTTTTTTTTATTATTTAAATATTAATTTTAATATTTTCATCAATAAAATATGATTTTTTAATATTTAAAATAATATTTTTTTAATTATTTAAAAAATGCAATTCTTGCCTACATATTAATTTATTGATGTCTTTTTTCAATTTATTTACCATATAAAATGCAAAGGTTAGATATTTATGATCGCCTATGTAGATTTTAGATTTCCCCTAGAACGTATATGAGATACATGGAATCCACACCACACTTACAAAACACCACCGTGAATGTGAATTAATCCGGTCCACCCTCCACACAGTCTATTCACAGTTCAAAACAATTATGGACTGTGGTGTGGTGTGGATTGATCCCTACCACAGGATGTGGTGTGGACTAATCCACACCCATCAATTTCTCATCCACACTACAAAACACCCCCTTAATTGAGTCATGCCATCCTTTCATCAATCCATGGGTTTGTAAACGTGGACATGTTTGGTACCATGGCCATTTCTTCAAAAAATGGTGCCACCTTCATGGGCTTGTGAATTCTTTCCTCAAGAAACAGTGCCACATTAGTGTTGATGGAGGGTGATTTGGCCCGACCTCACAGCACAAGTACACATGGGCGTGACCCTACTCAAACAGTGACTCAGCATGACAGCGCAACGAATGCAACCACAACTCGGAGGGAAGGTCCCACCGAGTTCAACTCGACAACTGGACGGATAAAATACTCGCCAGGAGCCACCTTACCTACACCTCATCCCCGAGGTTAAGGCACTTCGGGGCGCCCCAAGTCCGGGGTACCCTGACCTCTCTTGAGGCCCGAGCCCCTCCCAATGGACCTCGGGCCACTCCCAAACAGGAACGCACCAACCCATCTCTGGACACCCCGAGGTATAGACACCTCGGGTCAGCCAGCTCGGCATAGCTTGCCACAGGCAGCACGCCGCTTACGGGATAACCCGACACAGGGTAGTTCGCGGAAGGATAGTCTGTCACAACACAGGAAGACCTTTTGCCGACCACCGTACCCGACAAATCTGGGAACAGTGGCCATATCCCTCGTCAGACAACGTCATGTTTGCTACCCCCAGAGGGTGCCTTACACTTGACAGGCACGTACACTGCGGCGACGGCCCCGCTCGTGCCACCTCAGCCCTGCCAGTAACAGCTGCGGCAGGCTGACAGTGGCGGTTATACCCGCCCTATCAGAGGCTTGTGGGCCTGATACAACGGATTTCTGTTATAAGGAGCTAGTATCAAGGAACGAAGGTATCATCTTGAAATCTCTTGCGCTACCTCACTCTTAGTTTTTATCTTCTCTTTGCTTCTTACTCAAAATACTGACTTAATCGTCGAAGCGTTCCCGCCGGGCGAACCCCCCGAGGATTCTTCTTCTTCCTCATCTCAGGTACTTCTTGGGAAGCCATGCGAGTGCCAACTAGGAGTGACCGGATTGCGCACCATCATTTGGCGCCGTCTGTGGAAAACGCTTCAAAAGGCCTTTCTCTAAACCTTCACAGTTCTTTCTTCCTTTAAAAAAAAAAAAAAACTCAACACTCATGGCTTCCTCAAGCAACGTCGGACGAAGCATGGAGATGGATAACTCCGGGGAACAACCCCAGGCTCCCATGGTCTGCATAGGGCAGTTCACCATTCCTCTCTCGGTGGACGAAGTCCCCAGCCTGAACGTGCCACGAGCAACGATGCCTATGGGTGCTCCCCTTCCATCCTTTGTAGAAATGACCTTTTCTGAACCGACTGTTGTTCCTCTGGCGACCAGCCAGAGCCAGCTCGACGACCTGATGCAGTGCATGTGGGCCATGCAAGCCCAAGTGCAGCAGCTCCAGCAACACCAGCTCTACTAGCAGCAAGTGCTGCACCACGTCTCCCAGTACCATTACCAGCAGTAGTTCCCTCAGCTGCCTCAACCTCAGCTTCAGCAGCCGCAACTCCCGCCTCGGCACCCAGCCTCCCAGCAAGCTAGGTCTCGCCGCCAGGACGAGTGCCCCTCTGGCCAAGGAGAGGCCCCCCAAAACCCTCCTAAAAACCAGGCCTCCTCCCGCAGCAGACAAGAGAAGTCGGCTACCCCGGTCTCGCCGCGGGCGGACAGGTCGGGAGGACCCCAGCTCGCCAGGTCTACATCACCTCGGCAGTCGAAGTTTGAAACCCCGCTCCTTGAGAACCGGTTTGAGATCCTGGCAGCAGACTCCAAGCAGGATCCCTCCATCCGCAACCGTCACCAGCGGACCGGGCTACTTCCCGCACAAACCATTCTGAACAGTGCAGAGGTGAGCAGCACGAACGCCGAGCCCACCAAGAAGCAGAGACGCCGCCGCCGAGCTCGCCGATCTGTCACCCGCGATTTGCTCGAGCTCGGGGGCAAAGAAGAGGTAAGCTCGGTCGAAGTCAAAGCTCCCCTCCTCTCAGTTCCATCCCCCTATCTTCCGAACTCCTGGTAGTCCCAATGCCTAAAGACTTCAAGCTCCCCCCTCTTGACAAGTATGACAGGTCATTTGACCCAAATGATCACGTAGATGCCTTCCAGTCGTAGATGCACCTGGCGAGAGCCAGCGAGTCGTGCATGTGTGTGGCCTTCTCCACCACTTTCAGAGGAGTAGCCCATACATGGTACCGGAACTTGGCACCTGGGTCGATAAGAAGTTGGGCGCAATTCGCGCAAACCTTCACGTCCCACTTCGTCACTAGCAAGCGGTGCCCGCGAACTAAAAAAAGCCTTCTCAACATAGTGCAAAGAGAGGGAGAGTCTATCCGGGGCTATATCAAGCAGTTCAACGATGCGTGCATGCAGATACCGCGCCTGGACCCCGCCGTGTGCCTTACAGCAGCCAAGAAAGGTGTGACGCATAAAGAGTTCAAATGGCACATGGTCGTCAACCAACCGGCGACCATAACCGAGTTTCTTAAGCTTGCGGAAAAGGGAAGGAGAGCCTTCTGGCCAAGGGGACAATCAAAAGAAAAAAGAAGCAGCTCGGGGAGCAAAGTCGGGTCAGTCGTTCCGAGCTCCTCTGGTGGACTAAACTAATTACACCCCACTGAACGCGAAGCGGGCCGAAATTCTGATGGTGATCAAGGACGCCCCGTATGTGAAGTGGCCACCCCGTTTGAGGGGAAATACCAGTGAGAGAAATAAGAATCTGTACTGCAGTTTTCACAGAGATCACGGTCATAGTACCGAAAATTGTGAAAACCTCCGCGACGAGATTGAGGAGCTCATCCGTCGCAGATATCTAAGGAACTTTGTACAAAATAATAATAATAGTAATAAAACATGTCAACAAGGGGAGCATGGTAAGGATGCTCCCGAGTCCAGCAGCAGGCCGACCGAACAGTCGCAGAGGTAGCCTCCGGAAGAGAGGTCGGTTTGGGACACCATCCACATGATAGTGGGAGGTTCGATCGTCGCGGGTTGAACTTCAACAGCAGCTCGGACATCAGTTCGTGAAGCCGCCCGTGAAGAACAGAATCCTCCGAAGCGGCCGAGGACAGAAGGGCCAATTTTCTTCATGGAAGATGATGCGCGAAGGGTCCACTACCCCCCACGATGACGCACTCGTGATAAAGCTGAGGATCAACGACTTCGAGGTCAGGCGCGTACTCGTTGACTCGGCCGGCATCCTCTTCAAAGTTGCGTTCGACCAGCTTCAGTTGCATAGAAGTGACTTGAAGCCTGTGGACACTCCTTTGGTGGGCTTCAGCGGAGAAGAAGTCCGGCCCCTTGGGAAAATAACAGTACCTGTGGAAGTCGGCACATGGCCTTGCGTAGTCAGACTCAGCCACGACTTTCTGGTGGTCGCGACCCCCTTCCCATACAATGCCATAATAGGCCGGCCGATCACCCATGTCCTACGGGCGGTGGTCTCCACCTATCATTTGGCTATGAAGTTTCCAACAGACTTTGGTGTGGGGGTAGCGCGGGGCAACCAGCTCGAGTCCCGCAAGTGCTATGTCGCCGCCCTGAAGGGAAAGACCAAGGTAGCCGACGAACTTGAGCTGGAGCGGCCTACGGAGCAAGGCGAAGAACAAGTCGCGCCCACGAAAGAAACAGTCACAATCCCGACCTCAACAACAGACCCAACTCGGACGCTTCAAATCGGTGCTTCCGTCCAGGAACCACTACGATCCGAACTGGTAAGTTTCTTACTTCAAAATTAGATATTTTTGCATGGTCCGTGGTAGAGATGCCCGGTATAGACCCCGACCTTATAACTCACAAGTTCAACACTGATCCTGTAGTTAGGCCCGTTAGACAGAAGAAACGCAACCTAGCCCCGGAGCAGTCGATGAGGAGGTCGAGAAGCTCCTCGCAGTTGACTTCATAAGAGAACTCCATTACCCGAGCTGGGTAGCCAACCCCGTTCTGGTAAAGAAGGCTAGCGGCAAGTGGCGCATGTGGGTTGACTACACCGACCTAAACCGAGTCTACCCAAAAGACTACTTCTCACTCCCTAGAATTGATCGTTTGGTGGATGCGACCTCAGGGCACGAGTTGTTGAGTTTCTTAGACGCCTATTCGGGCTATAACCAAATAAAGATGGACCCGGCGGACGAAGAAAAGACTGCCTTCGTCACAGAGTTCGATCTATACTGTTACAAGGTTATGCCCTTCGGGTTGAAGAACGCAGGGGCAACCTTTCAAAGACTTGTAAATAAGTTGTTTGCGCCATTAATTGGCAGAAAAGTAGAATGTTATGTAGACGACATGGTCGTCAAAACTCAATTTTCGCATAAACTAATACAAGACTTGCATTCTGTTTTTGCAATTTTGCGTAAGTTTATTATGAGATTGAACCCAAACAAGTGTGTATTCAGTGTGACCTCGGGCAAGTTCCTATGATACATCGTTAACCGGCGCAGCATTGAGGCCAACCCGGATAAGGTTAAAGCCATCTTAGATATGAGACCACCCCGAAAGATGAAGGAGGTTTAGAGGATGAATGGCCGCATAGCTGCCCTGAGCCGCTTCATGTCCAAATCAGCGGACCGTTGTCTGCCGTTCTTTAAGGCAATCAAAAGCAAAGGGTTTGAATGGACCCAAGACTGTCAACTCGCATTTGACGAGCTCAAGAAATACCTCGCTAGTGTGTCGATCTTAACCCGGCCCGAGGAGGGCGATGTTTTAGAATGGTACCTCTCGGCAAGCGACGAAGTGGTCAGTTCGGTACTAATACAAGAAGTAGATCGGGTTCAACTACCCATCTATTATGTTAGTAAAGTATTGCAGGGAGCAGAAACGAGATACCTAAAGATTGAAAAGCTAGCATATGCACTGGTAATTGCAGCTCGGAAGCTCCGCCCGTACTTCCAGGCTCACACTGTTATCATTCTCACCGACAAGCCCCTGAGGCAAGTCTTACTTAAGCCTGAGGTCTCTAGTCGGTTGACGAAGTGGGCCGTTGAGCTCAGCGAGTACGACCTCCAGTATAAGCCACGAACTGCCATTAAGGCCCAAGCCTTAGCAGATTTCATAGTCGAATGCACATTCAGCTCCGAAGTCCCCAGGCCGGTTGAGCACGAAGCTCCCAACTCGGGTGAGCTCGAAGCTCTAAGGCCGGTCGAGTCTGAAACCCGTGAGGTAGCAGCCAGTGTGGCATCTCTCCTAGTTTGGCCAAGCACGAGCTGGGATGAGGAGCCATGGATCCTTCACGTAGATGGCTCCTCGAACTAATAGGACAGCAGAGCCGGAATAGTTATACATGGCCCAAGTGGCACGAAACTGGAGTACGCGCTAAGCTTCGAGTTCGCGGCATCTAACAATGAAGCGAAGTACGAGGCGTTGATAGCTGGACTAGCTCTAGCCAGGGAAGTGAAAGCAAAGCACATTGTTATCTGCAGCGACTCCCAGCTCGTGGTCAGCCAGGTCACCGGTGAGTATAAAGCTCGCGAGCCAACCATGATAGCCTACTTAACCAAAGTCAGAGAGGCACTGCTCAACTTCCAATCACACTTTTTCAGGCAAATCCCAAGGTCGGAGAACGCTGAGGCCGACGCCCTGTCCAGATTAGCTAGCGCCCGCGACATCACCATGAGAACCGTGTACATAGACTTGTCTCGGCCTAGCATTCTCAGGGGGGCAGAGGAGGTCGCTCCCATCGTTCAAGCATAGCCAAGCTGGATTGACCCGCTCACGAGCTTCTTGCTACACGGGACCCTCCCTACAGATCGCAATGCAGCCAGAAGGGTGCAGCGCCAGGTAGCCAAATACGTCATGATAGGCGAACGGCTATACCAGAGATCCTACACGCTCCTTTACCTGCGTTGCTTGCGACCTACCGAAGTCGAGCTCGTACTCTGCGACACTCATGAGGGGTTGTGCGGCAGGCACTTGGGGGGCAGGGCCCTCACCTAGAAAGCACTTCGACATGGGTATTATTGGCCAACAATGAAGGCAGATACTATTGAGCTTGTTAGAAAATGTGACAAATGCCAGAGACATGCCAATATTCACCACCAACCCGCTGTCGACCTCAAGTATCTCACCAGCTCGTGGCCCTTTGCACAGTGGGGCTTCGATCTACTCGGGCCGTTCCCGCCAGCAACGGGCGGGAGGAAGTTCTTAGTAGTAACAGTGGACTATTTCACCAAGTGGGTGGAAGCTAAACCCCTTGTAACGATCATAGCCCGGAATGTCCAAAACTTCTTTTGGAAGAACATCGTGTGCCGCTTCGGATTACCTCGGGTATTGATTTCTGATAACGGCAAGCAATTCGAGGACATCAAATTCCAAGACTGGTGCCAAGACATAGGAATCCGATAGAAATTTACTTCAGTCGCACATCCTCAAGCAAACGGTCAGGTAGAAGTCACAAATAGAGCCATCCTCCGCGGACTAAAGGCACGACTGGACCGAGCTAAAGGATTGTGGGCAGATGAACTACCCAGTGTTCTATGGGCCTACCAGACCACGGGAGAAACACCCTTCAATCTCACCTACGGCACCGAAGCAGTGATCCCTGCAGAGATCGAAGTACCTACGCTGCGACTAGAAGCATGCAATGATCAGACAAACGAAGATGAGCTACGTACCAACCTCAATCTACTCAACAAAGTAAGAGACCTCGCGTACATCAGGACCGCAGCCTACCAGCAGAGAGTAGCTCGGTACTATAATTCCAAGGACAAGAAGCGGAACCTCCGCGTGGGCGACCTAGTCCTTCGTAAAGTTATGGTACCGGAGCCCGACACTGGCAAGCTCGGGTCCAACTGGGAAGGTCCTTACCGAATAAAACGAGTGCTCGGGGAAGGAATGTACGAGCTTGAGACCCTCGAAAGGAAACAAGTACCTCAGGCATGGAATATTGTCAACTTAAGACAATACTATCTGTAAGAATTGGGTAGGCCACGAGCCACTCCCAAAGCCTAAGGGCCAGAATACCGAGCTAACATGACCTCGACACAACAGGACCCAATCGCCTCTATGGCATGGGCAGACTCCGAGAGTGGGCCACGAGCCACTCCTCCAGCCTAAGGGCTGAAACACCGAGCTAATAAGGAAACCTCGGTAGCGTACAAGACTTAGTCGCTCCATCAGCATGAACTAAGTACTTGCAGCGCCCAAGGTGCAGGCGGCTCGGGCACGAACCTTGTAGTGAATAGCCCGCCCCGGAATGCAACGAGTTCAACTTGTTATGGACAATTGATGACAACCTACCCCGGGTGCAAACAGGTCGGGCATATACCCTACTATGTCACCCACCTCGGTGTACACAAGGCTACCCCTACTAAGTAATGGAGTACAGTTCGGGAACACAACGGTTGAGGAACTCCCGCTTCGCATAATTAGCCTAATAGCCTAACGGTTCAGAACAAAGCGACCACATCGACAAACAAACGAAAAACTTGCTCAGATACTCAACAAAGTAATGTTTTTTATTTACGTAAATGTCGTTACAAAAGTCTGTTGCAAGAAAAATAGAGAGAAGACTAAGCACGTAAGTACAGTGCCCGAGCTATTTGGGAGGCTCACTGTCTTTGCCAGAGACCTCGTTGGGGGCAGTAACTGGGTCAGCATCCTTTGCTTCATCTTCAACGCCCTCATCCTCAGAATCTGGATCATCCTTTGACTGACGCACGATGTCGTCAGTGATCCACGAAGTAGTGATGGCGCTCGTATCTAGGTCGGGGTGGAGGTGCCTGATTAGCCACCGACTGAGCTTGAAGCCCTTGCGGTAGGCCTCGATCATCACATCGTCAAACCTTGAAGAGATGACATAGTCGACGACGGCCTGTGCTTTGGCCTCCTTGAGAGCATCCTCGAAGATGGCGACCTTCTCTTTAATATCTTCTTGGAGGTCCTCCACCTCGCACTCCAGCTTCCCTTTGGCCTCCTTGAGACCCTGCATCTCGAGCTTCAGGGCGTCTCGCTCAGCCTTGAGGCTGTCCACCTCGAGCCCCAAGGCCTCTTGGCCGACCTTGAGCCCATTCACCTCGGCCCACAACCTGTCCTTGTCTCGGGCCAGCTCACCCTTCTCCGCCATCAGCACCTCGATGAAGCTCTTCTAAGCCAATGCGTCACTCTCTAGGCGGTGGACCTGACCGCGAACTGCCCTCAGTTCGGTATGGGTTGCGCGGGATGACTTCTCAACCTCCAGAGCCCGCCTCAGATGCTGATAGTATGGGTGGCAGCTCGAGCACCGAGCTGACCAGGAGTGAGATCAGCCCACGCGGTGACCTCCCCCGGGTATGCAGCCAGCTTGCTCTTCTCCAGACTGCACTGGGGATTCAAGACGGTTTGGCTCCCCTGACCCTCCGAGCTGGACGCCGTCATCTCTACATCCTGAGTGGACTCCTCAGAAGTCTCAGCGGCAGCATCAGTAGGATGAGCCCTAGTAGCAGCCTCTGTAGCACGAGCCTCGGCAACGCTCTCAGCAGCAGGTTCGATGGGCCTAGCAGAGGGCTCCGCTACCACCTCGGGCCCCTGAGGCACCGCGTCTCCTTCCAGGTCGATGACAGGTGGAGTGCCTGGGAGCTCGGGCTCCGGAGCCGAAGCCTACGGAGGTTGAGTCACGGTTGAGGCTTGGGAAGACTCAATGCATGCCTTCTTGGCTACGCGCTTCTTCGTCTTCATCTGGCGGAAGAGTCTTTGGTTGTCAATCTTCTCTGCCTCCATGGGGCCTGCAGTGAATTTCGACATTAGCAATCCCGAAATAAACATACATACAAAAAGCCGAAGTAAAGCAAAACCTACCCGAACTCAAGCCGGCTTGGACGAGCTTCTCTTCGGATGTGAAGTCTTTATAATTTAACCCGAGCTGAGCTAGCATCTAGAGTGCCTTCTTGGTCTTCCCGTCTAAGATGACACCGGGGTCTTGAACAGCCACCCTCTAGTCAGTAGGGAAGGGCCACCCCATGCTGCTCCGAACTACAAAGTAGTCCCGCTTCCAGGCCAGGACTTTACTCGGGAGTCTGAGCATGAGCTTGAAACCAGGGTGGGGAGACAGGTAGTAAGACTGCCTGTGCCCGGGGAGAGTGCCCGAAGCACTCTTCTTTATGGCCAAAATGGTGCTAAGAATGTCCAGGTCGATAGGGAAAGATCGGTCAAAGCAAAGAGAAATGGTCCCAACTATATTTCATATGGAATTCGGGTGAAGTTGGTCCAAAGTAATGTTGAAGTGCACCAGCACCTCAGTAATCAAACGGTGGAGAGGGAGTCGAAGTCCAGCTACCAACTGCTCCCTGAAGACCACGATCTCATCAGGACCGTGCTCCCACGAGAAGTTGCCGGTAGGGAGACTGTATGAGTACTCCCTAGGAAGATGGAACCTCTGTATGCGGTCCCGGAGCCTCTCCAAGGTCATGGTGGAAGGGTCGAACTGGTCCGACACCTGACCTTGGTTGGAGGTAGACGCCAAATTACCCGAAGCCACCCGTGCGTCGGGTGGCGGAGCAGCCGAAGAGCCACCCAGGGCCGAGGTACCCACCCCGGGCTCATCGGCTACGCTACCTACGCTAGACGACATGACAGACAGAAACAAACTGAAAGGGGAAAGGAAGCTCGGGAGAACTCACCAAAGGAACGCGACCGGACTGGGAGAACGGGACGAACTGGAAGACCCGAGCTAAGAGACCTCTAGCACGAGCTCAAACACCAACGACGAAAGCCTTGTGGCGAAGAAATGGCCAAGGGTCCCCCCTATTTATAGCCACAGCTGCAGGCTCCTCAAGGTGAAAACAGTTTAGCGTGTTTCTGACGTCCGCAAAGTCCAAATCGCGTGAGGTCCGCGCGTAAACTAGACGCGACTTGGGTCTCTTTTGATCGAACCGGGCACTAGGCTGGTCTAGCTGGACGGAGCGCGCAAATGGAGTGGCATAAGTACCAACGCCAAATCCACCCGGCGCGTCATGACCTCCCTGCGCTGGGTCATCGCCGCCAGCGCAGGGAGTGGGGGGCAATTGATAGAGGGTGATTTGGCCCGACCTCGTAGCACGGGTACACGTGGGTGTGACCCTACTCAAACAGTGACTCAGCATGACAGCGCAACGAATGCAACCATAACTCAGAGGGAAGGTCCCATCGAGTTCAGCTCGGCAACTGGACAGATAAAATACACGCTGGGAGCCACCTTACCTGCACCTCATCCCCGGGGTTAAGGCACTTTGGGGCGCCCCGAGTTCGGGGTACCTTGACCTCTCTTGAGGCCCGAGCCCCTCCCAATGGACCTCGGGCCACTCCTAGACAAGAACGCACCAACCCATCTCTGGACACCCCGAGGTATAGACACCTCAGGTCAGCCAGCTCGGCATAGCTTTCCACAGGCAGCACGCCGCTTACGGGATAACCCGGCACAGGGTAGTTCGCAGAAGGGGAGTCCGTCACATCGCAAGAAGACCTTTTGCCGACCACCGTACCCGACAAATCTGGGAACAGCGGCCATATCCCTCGTCAGACAGCGTCGTGTCTGCCACCTCCAGAGGGTGCCTTACACCTGACAGGCACGTACACTGCGGCGACGGCCCCGCACGTGCCACCTCAGCCCTGCCAGTAACGACTGCGGCAGGCTGACAGTGGCGGTTATACCCGCCCTGTCAAAGGCCTGTGGGCCTGATACAACGGATTTCTGTTATAAGGAGTTAATATCAAGGAACAGATGTATCATCTTGAAATCTCTTGCATTACCTCACTCTTAGTTTTTATCTTCTCTTTGCTTCTTACTCAGAATACTGACTTAATCGTCGGAGCGTTCCCGCCGGGAAAACCCCCTGAGGATTCTTCTTCCTCTTCTCAGGTACTTCTTGGGAAGCCACGCAAGTGCCAACTAGGAGTGACCGGATTGCGCACCATCAAGTGTCATCATCAAATCATTTAGACTTTAACAGTTGAAATCTCATTTAATGAAGCCCGTTTTTTATAAGAATGAGAGATAAACACCCAATGCCTAAAAAACAAACAATAAGAAAGGATAATGCAAAAAAAAATGCAAAGTAAAAACAATTTTACACATGAAAAATAAGAAAAACCAACAAAAACCTCAAATGAGTTATCAGTGTACAGACTCAAAAAGTGCAATTTCAAAAATGAGAAAGAAGGGGGAAGGAAAGAAGAACAGGGAAACTTAAATACAGTTTTAAAAGAAAAGGTAACAATAAGAACAACAACAATAGCAGTCATGATAACGATGATTATGACAAGAAGAATTGAGAGAATCCTAAATGGGTAACCACAATGAAATGAATGATAAGAAAAGGCAGCAAAGAGACTGCTGGTAAGAAAGAATAAAAGGAGTTCCAAATGAAATGGGCCAAATCTGTGATCTCTGTAATCAAGTGATAGAGGCATCCCATCATCTATTTTTCCAATGTGATTTTGCAAAAGCAGTTTGGTTCCAAACTCGTCTGGGACTGAATTCTGAAGTCTGAACAAATAAATACTCATCTTCAATTAATAGTGGAGAATGGGGAAAAAACTAAGTTATTGAATCACAAAAGAGGAATAAAGTGCATGGTGGGGGAAGGTTCCTCGTCATATTTACACTAATTTGGGATGCAAGAAATGGCAAACTGCACACAAACAAAGAACAAGATCCATGCTGGGTAGTGGGAAGTATCAAATAGTATATACCATAGAAAACAAACAGGTATCGGAGGAGGAAGAAAATGACAATTATTGAGCTGACAATAACATTCGGAATAGTTTTCAAATTTATATTGATGGTTCATATGATCCAGTTTCTGGGAAGGCAGGCATTTGTTTTATGATACTAACAGCAAAAAGAAAAAAAAAAAAAAAAAGATTTTCTTGTAGCAGCAAGCCAACCATATACAGCAAACCGAAGTCAAGAATCAGAACACTGGGCAACCATCAAAGGACTGCAAACAGCTTGAGAGTACGCAATCAAGCAGCTGAGGTTAAAGATGGATGCACGGGTAGTAGCAGAACACCCGAAGAAAGAATGCAAACAAGGCAGATAGATTAAAATCCCATTACTTAGTATAATTTATAAACATTTTGGTAGTTTTGAATATGTAAACATTTAATATATAAGTAGAACCAACAATGACATAGCTCACAACTTGGCTTGGATGGCATGTAAATGGTCAATAAGCACGACATTCTGGATAAAACAGGAGATGTACAACTTCACAGAAGATTATTAAAAGGTTCTTTCTTTCTTAGATGCAACAAAGTAAAGAAAAAGAAGAAGGAAGCATTAAATATTCCACTGATTTCAAATGGGTATGTAGGATTTTTAACAACTGTCTACCAATCAATACCGAAATTAGACTTGTAAATTTATAAAAAACAAAACAATGGCATGAAAATATAAACCTGGAGAATAAGGGAAGCTTATGTCGAGAAAGACGAGCAGAAGTGGGCCTTGTTGAAGCGAATCCCCCAAGCTTAGTCGCCCCTGAAGCGATATGTGAAGATGACGATGACCTGCAACCATTTAGAATGGTAGCTGCAGATGCAGAGGAGCTTAGAAGAGTTCGTCTAGCACAGCTACTAGCCATTTTTTTTCTATCTTCCTTTTCTTTGTTTCTCCCTCACTGCCCTGCAGCCTACAAGTTACAGAAGCTCCAACCTTGTGGTGTAACCCTAAATTCGAGTTTGGAGGGCGAGAGGCAAGAACCGTGTTGTTGCTGCTGCTTGTCAATGGGCTGGCCGGGTTGTATGTGAATTGTGAACTATGGACAGGCCGGTTCAACGGTTCTAAATTGGCCATACAAATCCAAGCCCAGATCCAGCCCATAATACGTGAAATAATCTTAACTATTTGCAGCCTAATTTATATCTGGGATCAAACCCAGTCTGATAGAGGTGGAAAAGTTTTTATGATCAGATCGAGTTTCATAGGCTTAACTACCACTTAATTACTTAGAGCTGGCTTATTTAATGCAAAGCTGCATTGAATTAGAATGGTTCCAGGTCGTTTTTTAAAACATCAATCCATAGTGATTACATATTGAGGTATATATGACACGTGATAAAAATACACAAAACATTTTATACATGTTTCTCATGGATTTATCTGTAATAACTTATTCATATAAAACATTTAAAATCAGGGTTCAATTATGATATTGGAAAAACATCTTGTGATTAGTCAACTGATATTATAAAAGTGGTAGTGGTTATTTATCAAATTGAAGGTTTGATTGGTCAAAGCCCTTCAGTTATCAAGTCTTTTTGCTTCAGCAACATGTATTTTTCCATAAAATTATCATTTTATAGGGGATACGTAAGATGTTTGAAAAATTAAAAAGAAAGAAAATTAATAGGTTTATTGTCAAATACCAAACTATAGGTTATCAAATATAATTGGATCTTATCGGCTTAGACCTGAAAGCCCAATCCGGATTGGATCTTATCGGGGCTTGGTTTATTCTGGATCTATGTTTTCTTATTCGGATAATCTAACGGTCAACCCGTTAAATGGTTTTTGGCTGTTATTTATTTTAATTAAGTTGGAACATATAAAATCATTCCCAATACGCCCCTATGGGGGTTGTATTGACACATATTGGCCCGTATCATCCGATGAGTATCATGCCAATGGCATCCCAATACGCCCCTATGGGGGTTGTATTAGGTCAGACCATGGTTCAGAAGGTAACTAGGACTTAAACCAATCCCTTTGAACCAATTTTGAAAAAAATAAATAAAACATAAAAAAAGCACCGATAGAAATCGATACACCCTTTGAACCTTGTTTATGATTGGATATCAACAAGCACCGATAGGAGTGCAACGTAAAAATGTGCTTAAATTTACTTTTCTATTTGCCACTTAGCCATGCTGAATTTCAAGGGTATAGTGAGAAAATCTTGTTTGTAAAAGTTCGTATAGTACACGGAGTGCAGCAAGAGATTTCAATGTTTGCAGCCCAATTTTGAGAATTTGTTTAGTAATAAAATTTTGTATTATTTAACTATGATACCGAAAAGACGTAATATCTAATAACCTAATAACCAATCAATTGGTATTCATGAAAATAGAACGGGGAGATCTAATTGGTCAAAAGTTTCTTCCGGCATCATACAAATTACCTTTAATAATATTTTTTTTGTTAAATAAACTAGAGAGAAAAAAAAAGGCTAAACAAATAATATTTTTTATATATTATTTTATCATTATCATTATATTTCTGGCGGTAATACAGAAAATAAAAGGAAGCATGTGAGAGTTTAGACAAAAAAGGGGTTCGAGTAATAGTAGCGCAGCCCCTGTGCGTGGACTAGTATGGCAAAAAATTAGGATCAAACTTGAGAAAACATTCAATTTCAATAGATGTTGTCTCTTACCCGAGAAGGAATTTCTGTCCTAAAATAAGAAGCAACTGAAAACAAGTTCTATAAGCAGCTGCCTTGTATCTTAGTCTTTTGAGTGCAAGCACCATCTGTGTTGAAGTTATCTCCAGAAAGTTCCACCAGCTGCCTTAGCTGCTGCTTAGGTATCATTTGACTTCCTTAATTAGTAGTAGCTTCGAGATTTTTTTTTTCCTAAAAAGAGAATCTTCATGGATAACTTGGACCCAGATGCCCAGGAAACAACAGACATTCCACTTTGCCAACCAAAAAACCACAAAATCCATATCTTGCTTCATTAAAATTCCAATCAGGGATAGTGAGGAGCAAGCTGTTTTTTTCATTTACTCTTCAACAACATTCACCAGCTCGTATTCCACCAGCGAAAGGTTGTTAACTTCTTTCACTGTGAAGCTTGCAGGTTCAGTCACTTCAACACGGCCCCATTTGTCCACAGCAAGCCTCATCGAACCCTTGAACATGTCAATCTTTGCATTCCGCAGGATAACAGTAGTGTCCGGTTTCATCAATTCCACTGGAAATTAGACAAAGTTTCACTGTAAATGATAGCACTAGTAATTCATAGAAAAAACATAAAACACTCCATACATAATCAGATTTTGCACGTTTATACAGCGTGCAACCAAATCTCTATTGGCACGTGCAACAATACTTTCTTTGGGCCTGACATATACAAGAACTCAATGCACATGTAAAAAGTAATTTGCATGAGCGGATACGCGTATATCAACATAAAAATTAGATACATGAAATCATAGTTGCCGGCAACCCCCAGGCCCCAGCTACTTGGCCAAAAATATATATATATTATCATTAGCACTGGTAAAAGACAAATCCAAGGATATACCTTTCCCCATTAATGATATGGCATGGGGAGTAAGCAGAAATGGAAAACCATGGCAAGTAAGACTCCTCCCATAAACTGCATCCATAGAACATACATAGAGGGCGTTTGTAGTTTAGTATTAGCACAACAGAACCTTAGCATCAGTTCTGTTCAGAATCTAAAGGAGGGAGACAGAAACACAAGGTTTTTCCATTCAGTGGCAAATGGGAGGAGAAAGAAGAATTTCATCTCTAATTTGGAAGTTGATGGAGGAGTGTTGTCCCACCCGGCAGAAATTGCAAAGGCTCTAGTAAACCACTTCAAATCTATTTTTAGAAGGCCTATGAATGGGAGAGTGTGGTTGGAGGGATTGGATAAGCCGACTTTAAGTGCAAAGAAGAGAGAGTGGTTAGAAAAAAGGTTTGATATGGAGGAGGTAAAGGAAGCAGTATTCTCAATTGATAGGACAAAAGCTTCGGGTCCAGATGGGTTCACAATGGCCTTTTACCAGGATTGTTGGGATATTTTGGAGAATGATCTTAGACCAGTTTTTGAGGTGTTCCACGGGAGGGGTGTAATAAGCCCGGGCTTGAACTCAACTTTCATTGCTTTAGTCCCAAAGAAGAAAGATGCTTCTCAACCAAAGGATTTTAGACCTATTAGTCTGGTGACTAACTTGTACAAAATCATTGCAAAGGTGTTATCTCTCAAGATAAAGAAGGTGCTCCCCTCTATTATTGCACCCAACCAATGTGCTTTTGTGGAGGGAAGACAGATCACCGATCAGATTCTCATTGCAAATGAGAGATTGGAGAGCTTTAGAAAGTCAAAGAAGAAGGGAGTGGTTTGCAAATTAAATTTGGAAAAGGCTTATGACTTGGTTGATTGGTCTTCTTGATGGAGGTGTTGAGGAGTTTTGGTTTTGGAGACAGGTGGTGTAAGTGGATCTGGGGCTGTGTTAGGACTTGTCATAATTCTATCCTGGTGAACGGGACTGTGGTTGACTTGCGTTGAGAGGTCTAAGACAAGGAGATCCTCTTTCCCCATTTCTTTTCACCCTGATTGTTGATGTGCTTGGGAGATTGATCCATAAAGCAGACTTGAGGAATTTGATAAGAGGGTGGAGAGTAAGAAGGGAGGAGGTTCCCTTAACACTTCTACAGTTTGCAAATGATACTATCCTTTTCTGTGAAGGAGGGAACTTCAATTGGATCCGGAATCTAAATTTGACAATACAACTCTTTGAGCAGATATCTAACCTCAAGGTAAACTTTGATAAGAGTTGTGTGGCGGGAGTGAATGTGAACAAAAGGGACCTAAGGGAATTTGCAGGTGAGCTAGGTTGTGCAATTTCGGACTGGCCCCTGACATATTTGGGCCTCCCTTTAGGAGATAATCCTAAGAGTGTTAGCTTTTGGGCTCCGATAGTGGAGAGGTTTGAGAAGAGGCTGGCGGCCTGGAAGAGAAATTATCTTTCTTTAGGTGGGAGAGTCACTCTCATTAGGTCTACCCTAGATAACCTACCTGTCTACTATCTGTCAGTGTTTAAGATCCCCTCAAAGGTTTCAAATCTTTTGGAAAAATTAATAAGGAACTTTCTCTAGGAGCCTAGAGAGGAGAAGAGAGATCATAGGGTGAGTTGGGAGGTGGTCACTAGGTGTAAAAAACTAGGAGGTCTTGGGATTGGTAATTTCAAGAAAATGAATATGGCTCTACTGGAAAGTGGTTGTGGAGGTTTTCAATGGAAAGGGATAAATTGTGGATGAAGATTGTGGCTAGCATTCATGGGCTGGAAGACAATGGCTGGGATTCTGGAATCTTGGCAAGGGCTTCAGCTGCTTCTCCTTGGAAATCCATTCACAATCTGCTTCTAGTTTTCTCCCCTTGGATCAGGTATGGTCTAAACTCTAGTAACCGAATAAAATTCTGTGAACAACTTTGGGTCGGGGATTCTCCTCTGAAGGACCAGTTTCCTTCCTTGTATGCTCTATCAGACTTGAAAAATGAACCCATATCTTCTTTCTTGGTCCCTTCAGCCTCCACTTCTGGCTTTGGATGGAACCTTGGCCCGCATAGGGCAATTAAGGATACAGACATGGATAGTTTGGTAACTTTGCTAGCCTCCCTTGAGATTGTCTTCCTAAACCCTGCTAAGGAAGACACCAAATGTTGGACCCTTTCTAGCTCTGGTACCTTTTCTTGTGCTTCTTTCATTGAAACCTTCACTCAACCTCCTATCCCCTTTGGGTTGTCCTTTCCAATTAAGGAAATTTGGAGCAGGCCTATTCCTCCTCGGGTTGGTTTTTTTTGTTGGGAATTTTTCCTGGAAAGAATCAACACTTTAGACTTACTTCAAAGAAAGAGACCCAACTATTGTCTACTTCCTAAAAGATGTGCTCTTTGTAAAGTTGATGGGGAATTTGGCTACCACCTCATGGTCTCTTGTAACGCTGCTAAAACTGTTTGGGAGTGGGTTTTCTCCCGTTTTGGGTGTTCTTGGTGTCCTCCGGAGACTGTCCAAGGTTTGTTTTCTCCTTTTTTCAGTTGGCCTAGGAAGCGAGGGAAGACTATGTGGAGGTGTATTAGGGCAGCGATATGCTGGTCATTGTGGGAAGAAAGAAACTCACGCATTTTTTTCCAACAAGGAAAGAACATTGGAAGAATTGTTAGATCGAATCCTTTTAAGGGTTGTCCATTGGCTAAAATCTATGGAGTTATTTTCAGATTTTCCTGTGGATGACTTGCTAAGAAACTAGAAAGAGATTGCTTCCATTGCTAGATGCAAGAGGACTCTTTGTCCGTTTTGGTCCCCTCCCCCCTCGGGCTTTATAAAGCTGAATTTTGATGGCAATAGTGTAAGGAATCCAGGGCCCTCTGGGATTGGAGGAGTCTTCAGGAATGAGGAAGGGATTGTTACTGCTTTATCCTTTGGCCCTATTGGAGAAAGTGACTCTCTTAGGGCTGAGATCCTTGCAGCGCTTGAAGGAATTTGAAGAGCAAAGGAACTAAATATCAGCCGTTTGATCCTAGAAGGTGATTCGAAGGTGGTGGTTAGATGGTTGAAGACAGAGGACAGTGGTTTGTGGAACTTTAATAATGAAAAAAAAAACAATTCTTATGGCTGGGTAGGTGTTAGTGGTGTTAGTGAAGGGGTATTTCAGTCTTTGTACTTGTTGAGAATGCTGATGTGTACTGTTATGTTAGTTCGAGTGCCTCTTACTTAAAGAAGGGCACTCAAGTCTTTTTCAATAAGTCAATAATATAATAATAGGTCTGGCCGAATCAAGGGATTAACTTTTTTCCCTAATTCGAACCAGCCTTTCTCTCTTTTCTCTCTTCTCTCTTTTCTTCTTTCCTCTCCTACTTCTTGCTGTCTACTTTACTCTACAGTCAACGAACAAGACAGAATTCTATGGCAGGTCAAACTTCAACATGGTATCAGAGCTAGGTTCACCAAATCAGACTTGCTAGAATTCTGCCTTCTGCGCATTCGAATTAGGGTTTCACTTGGGGTTCTCAGTTGTGAGTTGGAGACTGGGAAAAGGGCTGAAAAGGAGTGATCGCCCTCTTCCCTAGGAGGTCTCTATGCCTCCGATTGTGTCGTTGGTGATTGGTTGCTGTGGTTTCTAAGCCCTAGTTAGGGCTGGTACGTGTGGTGCAGTGGTGTCTCAGCCCTTCGTATGGTTGGCCTTCAGGCGATGAGGTAAAGTTTTTTTTATATATTTTTTTTGTTATGGAATACATGAGAGGTGTAGTACAGTTCGCATGATGGGTTTTTAGATTGCAGTATGCTAGGGTTTATGCTAGGGTTTATTCTGGTTTGTGTGTGATTCGAATGGCAATAGTGTCTACTTAATGGTGAAGCTTCCTATAGTTGTGGATTAATGTTGGTGGTGTTACAAGTGTGGTTTTCAGCTTTTGATATCGCTGAAATCAGTGTGTAGACCTCGGTGAGTAGGGGTTGTGGTGTTGTAGTTTTCAACATTTAATACTGCTGAAATCAGTGTACAGACTTCGGTGAGTAGGGTTTGTGGTGTTGCAGTTCTCAGCTGTTGAAATCAGTGTGCAGATTTCGATGAAGTGTCTGTGTGTAGTGTGCAGTGTGTAGTGCTCCTAATTCAGTGCTCAGAATTAAGGGAGTTCGGCAATGGCAGATAACAGTGATAGTAAACCTAGTGTCATGATATCTACTGACTACCTGAATGTCCAAATGACCTCCATTAAACTGAATGGAGAGAATTATGTCCCTTGGGCCAAGTCTGTAGAGGTTTTTCTGAAGGCGAAGAAGAAAGTGAAGCATATAAGAGAGGAGAAACCCCCCGCTAATTCTCAGGAGTATGAAGACTGGGAACAGGAAGATGCACAGATCATTACATGGTTGTGGAACAGTATGGAACCCAAAATCAGTGTGAACTTCATGTTTCTTGACACAGCCAAAGAGGTGTGGGATCATGCCAAGAAACTGTATTCAGGTCAGGATAATACCACTAGGGTATATCAACTGTATCAGGAATACTTCAATCTGCAACAGGGAAATCAGAGCCTTGAGGAGTACTATGCCAATGTGAGGAATATCCGTAATGAGTTAAATGTCTATCATCCTCTCACTTCAGATGTCAAAGTTCAACAGCAACAGCGAGAGCAGCTTGATGTAACACGGTTTCTGGTGGGGCTGAAGTCTGAGTATGAACCAGTACGAGCCCAGATACTAGGGGGATCTGCTCTTCCATCTTTAGAGGAGGTGTTTGCTCGTCTTCGGAGGGCTTCCATTGGATCTATGGACTCTAATGTCTCCGATAAATCAGCATTTGCAGTGTCAAGAGGCCGAGGTGGCAGAAGTGGGACTCGAGGAACCCAGCCTGGCAGGAGTGGTAGTGGTGGATCTACACATATCCGTGGTGGTGGTCGTACTGGAGGCAGAGATTCAGGGGGAGCTCGTGGTAGAGGACGTGGCTCGGGTCCACGGAAGTGTACTCACTGTGGTTTGGATGGACATACCATTAACTACTGCTATGACTTACATGGTCCTCCCTCGACGTGGGCCAACCATGCCATGACTAGTGACACCAGTTTCAGCCCTACACAGGAGAAACGGTCAGCTGACCCGATGCCTTCTACTCCCTCAGATGGTCCAGGCAAGGAGATGGTGAGTGTTCCTCGTGATGAGTATGAGAGGTTTGTTCAATCCAAGTCGCAGCAGAACACAGCTTCCTTTGCACACTCAGGTATGGCTTGTTTGGCATCCACACCCAACCCCTGGATTATTGACTCTGGAGCCTCCGATCACATGACGGGAACTCCAGGTGTGTTTTCATCTCTCACTCATTGCTCAACATCACAATCTGTTACCCTTGCTAATGGCTCCACGTCATCTATCTGTGGTGTTGGTAATGTTGACCTAGACCCTGTATCCCTATCCTCTGTTTTATATGTACCTAAGCTTCCATTTAATCTTATGTCTGTTAGTAAGCTGACCAAGTCACTTAAGTGCTCCATCACTTTTTACCCTTCTATGTGTGTTTTTCAGGATCTCAAGACGGGGATGAAGATTGGTGGAGGGCATGAAGCCGGTGGACTGTATTATCTTGATGGTGGTGGACGAACGTCAACGGCTCTTCAGTCATCCATTTCTCCTCTCCAGTGGCACTGTAGATTTGGTCATCCTTCGCTGAAAGTGTTGCAGTCCTTAGTCCCTTCATTGAGTCAACTTTCTGTTTTAGATTGTGAGTCTTGTCAATTTGGGAAACACCATCGTGTTCCCTTTCGTTCTAGGGTCGATAACCGTGTGTCGAGTCTTTTTTCTTTAATTCATTCAGATGTTTGGGGTCCTTATAAAGTGATGTCATATAATGGATACCGATATTTTGTTATTTTTGTTGATGACTGTTCAAGAATGACGTGGCTCTATTTAATGAAAGAAAGAAGTGAATTATTTTCCATCTTCCAGAAATTTTATGCTGAGATCCATAATCAATTTGGTGTTCACATCAAAATTTTCCGTTCTGATAATGGTCGTGAATACTTGTCTTCATCTTTTCGAGAATACTTGGACCAACATGGCATTATACACCAAACTTCATGTACCTATACTCCGCAACAAAATGGGGTTGCTGAGAGAAAGAACCGCCATCTTGTAGAAACGGCACGCTCCCTCATGCACCACATGAATGTTCCCAAAACTTTTTGGAGCGATGCAATGCTCACCTCTTGTTTCTTAATTAATCGGATGCCCACGTCTATCCTTGATGGTCGTTCTCCTTTTAGTGTCTTATTCCCCAACATGTCTCCGTTTCCGCTTTCTCCTCGGGTATTTGGGTGTGTCTGCTTCGTTCATAATCTGAGTCCCGGGACTGACAAGTTAGATGCACGTTCCATGAAGTGTATCTTCCTTGGTTATTCCCGAACTCAGAAAGGGTACAAGTGTTATCATCCTAGTTCTCGTCGTTCCTTGGTATGTGCTGATGTTACATTCTTTGAGTCTACTCCGTTCTTCGTGGGGTCCGGTGCTGCTGCTTCCCCCACATCACCACCTCCTCTTCCTCTTCCTGTGGCTGATCCACCTCCTTTGGTTCCAATCATGCCTACGTCCTTGCCTCCGGTGCCACCATTGGTTGACCGTCCACCCATCCGTCACGTGTATACACATCGCCCACGTGTACCGGCTGCAGCTCCTCCAGCTTCATCACCGTCGACAGATCCAGCTCCAGCTTCGACACCAGCCTCCGACCTAGATCTTCCTATTGCCTTACGGAAAGGTAAGCGTACTTGCACCCTTCACCCTATTTCCAATTTTGTTTCACTTACCCACCTCTCCGCTTCCCATCGCCAGTTCATATCTTTGTTATCCTCCGTGGTTGTTCCTAAGGATGTCCAGGAAGCCCTTACCTCTCCAGAGTGGTGCCGTGCTATGGAAGAAGAGCTCTCTGCTTTGCATCATAATCACACTTGGGATCTCACCGCTCTTCCTCCTGGGAAGCAGGCTGTCGGTTGTAAGTGGGTGTATAGTGTTAAGTACTTGCCAGATGGTCGTGTTGAGCGCCTGAAGGCGCGGCTGGTTGCCAAAGGGTACTCCCAAACCTATGGCATTGACTACACGGAGACGTTCTCCCCGGTTGCTAAGATAGGGTCAGTTCGTGTCGTCATCTCTCTTGCAGCTATGTCTGGTTGGCCTCTCCATCAGCTCGATATCAAAAATGCCTTTTTGCATGGGGATTTGCTCGAGGAGGTCTACATGGAGCAACCACCTGGGTTTGTTGCTCAGGGGGAGGATGGTAAGGTATGTAGACTTAAGAAGGCTATTTATGGACTTAAACAGTCCCCTCGAGCATGGTTTGGTAGGTTCAGTGAGGTGGTCAAGAAGTTTGGTCTGAAACAGTGCCAAGTTGATCACTCTGTCTTCAGTCTTGACTCTTCGGCAGGTAAAATAATATTGGTGGTGTATGTGGATGATATCGTTGTGACTGGGAATGATAAAATGGGCATTGACAGATTGAAGGCATTCCTACAGGAACACTTTCAGACAAAGGACCTTGGCAAGTTGAAATACTTTTTGGGCATAGAGGTAGCAAGATCTAAGCATGGCATTAATTTGTGCCAGAGGAAATATGTGCTTGATTTACTGGAAGAAACAGGATTGTTGGGTACTAAACCGGCTGAGACACCTATAGAAACAAATACGAGGCTGAGCAGTGATATAGGTGAAGTGTTTGAAGAGCCTGGAAGATACCGACGACTTGTAGGCAAACTAAACTATCTAACCATTACTCGGCCAGATATTTCATTTGCGGTTAGTGTGGTGAGTCAGTTCATGCAGAAACCTTTGGTCCCACATTGGAATGCAGTGCTAAGGATTGTGAGGTATCTGAAAGGAGCTCCTGGTCGTGGTTTGCTGTACAGAAGTGGTGGAAAACTGGTAGTAGAAGGATACACCGATGCTGATTGGGCAGGTTCTATGTCTGATAGACGATCTACCACAGGCTATTGCACCTTTCTGGGAGGTAACCTGGTAACATGGAAAAGTAAGAAGCAAACAGTTGTGGCAAGAAGCAGTGCAGAAGCGGAATATAGGGCCATGGCACATACTGCTTGTGAACTAGTGTGGCTGAGGAACCTTCTACAGGAGATAGGATATGACATCAGTACTCCAATGAAGCTCTACTGTGACAATCAGGCAGCGGTTCATATCTCTTCCAATCCAGTGTTTCATGAAAGAACCAAGCACATCGAAGTTGACTGTCATTTTGTGAGAGAGAAGGTGCTGAATGGGGTGATAGAAACTGCATATGTTAGTACGGGAAACCAGTGGGCAGACTTGTTTACAAAAGGCTTGAGTCGGGGGAGAGTGGACTACATATGTAACAAGCTGGGATTATATGATATATACTCACCAGCTTGAGGGGGAGTGTTAGTGGTGTTAGTGAAGGGGTATTTCAGTCTTTGTACTTGTTGAGAATGCTGATGTGTACTGTTATGTTAGTTCGAGTGCCTCTTACTTAAAGAAGGGCACTCAAGTCTTTTTCAATAAGTCAATAATATAATAATAGGTCTTGCCGAATCAAGGGATTAACTTTTTTCCCTAATTCGAACCAGCCTTTCTCTCTTTTCTCTCTTCTCTCTTTTCTTCTTTCCTCTCCTACTTCTTGCTGTCTACTTTACTCTACAGTCAACGAACAAGACAGAATTCTATGGCAGGTCAAACTTCAACAGTAGGGACATTGAGATTCAGTACAGTTGGGTGAAGAGGAGTGCCAACTCATTTGCGGATGGGTTGGCCAAGCAAGGAGTGAATAGGGAGTCTGTTTTTTGGGCTAGTTTTTAATCTTTCTTCTTTGCATTCCCTTTGTTTTTTTGTTTTTGGGGAGCTAAGTTATTTTATCTCCCCTTTTGTATCCATATTCCCTAAAGATGGTGTTATTGATCAAAAAAAAAAAAGATGGCCAGAGATGTATCTCAAGTTTCAAAGGAAAAAAAAAAGTTTAAAATATGACTTTTTCACAATTAATCTGCAAGAATGCTCGTCTTTCTACATTCTAATGATTATATTTGGTCTTTCTAACTCGGAACTAATTTTTTCAATATTTGTTTGACATCAATGCGACTTGAATGGTTTAGCAATACCTACATGACCAGTTACAAGCTCACCAAATTGATATCAACCCTAACCTTAAATCAGCTTTTTTTTCCCAGAACTCCATTGTTTGACATAGTTCACCCTACTAAAACAAGAATATGCATAAATGAGCCCAGAACCTCATTCACTTGTGACAGAAAGAATTAATACAACGTGATTATTAATATAACAACCTTTCTCAAGCCACACATTGGTTTTGAAACTCTAATACAACAATCCTTCTTAATCTATGCAACATTTACAAACAGTAAAAATAAAAAGACCTCATTGGTAAGCTTATCTCATAGTCAAATACACTCTCCTGAGCTAATGAATTGAAGAAACAAAAATGAGTTCAGAGTTCAGATTCTCTTTTCAGGGCTATGTAGATGCTAAAGGCTTATGTGTGTGATAACACACACATCATAATTCTAACTTAAAGTTTGAGGAATGTCAACAAGGTAACTCAACTGATTGGTTTGAACCATGACCAACCATTTCATGCATTGATGTAGGAACCAAGATTCTAAGTATCGGAAATGCCAAGTGTATCGGAAAGGCAATTTTAAGAGACGTATCGGGATACACCTTGGATACACACGCGTATCAGAGAAAACTAAGATACGCATAGATACACTTGGAAACACTATAAATACTTTAATAAATCATAAAAATACATCAACAACACTACATATATAACCTCAATGAGGTGTATATACATTAAATTAATATATTTTAATGGTTTTATGAAGAAATATATTGTAGCTAATTATAATTTTATTAAAAATCCTATGACTAACTATAATTTATAAATTATAATTCTTAAGTTTTAATGTTTTATGGGATAGGAAAACCCAACTCTCCTATCCAACCATAAAACATGCATTGGCACAACTTCTATGTGAAAATATAATTAATAATATTTATTATTTGAATAATTACTTTTTAGTAGACATTTCCAAAAGTAATAAAAAATAAATAAACATTATATAATATATTCAAAAAATAGTTGCTAAAGAAGAAATTTCAATTGCTTTGTGGATATGATAGATTATCCACAGAATTATAACATATTCAATCATTGTGATCAAATGATAAAATATAATTAATTCATTAATTATTTTTTATTCTAAAAAATATAAAAAAAATAGTTATTAAAGAAGAAATTTCAATTGGTCTATGGATATGATAGATCATCCATAGAATTATAATATATTCAATTGTTGTGATCAAATAATAAAATATAATTAATTATTATTTATTTTTTAATTCTAAAAATATAAAAAATCAAAAAAGTATTAAAGAAGAAATTTCAATTGCTCTATGGATATGATAGATCATCCATAGAATTATAATATATTCAATTGTTGTGATCAAATGATAAAATATAATTAATTATTATTTGTTTTTTAATTCTAAAAATATAAAAAATCAAAAAAGTATTAAAGAAGAGATTTCAATTGCTCTATGGATATGATAGATAAATCCATAGATCTAAAACATATTTAGTCTTTACAGGCAGAGAAAAAATTACATTTTCAAAATTTTTGTTAATTTATATTTTCCCCAAATATCTTCATGAAATTTCCATAAATATACTGATAGCCCAAAAAAAATTGTGATTTTGAATGTAAAAAATGTAGTCCAACAAAAATTTAAACATTCAATAAAAAAAGAAATCACAAGATATTATAAAAATTTGAAAAAATTTACCTACTTTTGTCATATTTTTTCAAATTTTGAAAAATCTTTAAAAAATTAACGATTCACACTAGTTTCTTGCAAACTTTTGCAAATCTAGCACTCTAGGAATGAAGTTTGGAGTTTTAGAATCATTTCGGGGTGAAAGAAGGCTTATTTCGGGGAAAAGAAGCTTGCTTTCCCCCTTTAATTTTTTTAGTTTTTGGTCTATTCTTTTTCGTCGATACGTACCGATGCACCCCCACTACGCCCCCGATATGGGTCCGATACGCATGAAAAAAGACGAAACGTCCAATTTCCATGCGTATCCTGTATCTATTTTTTCAAAGATATAATACGATACACCCCGTATCGGGTGTATCATATCGAAATTTTAAACCTTGGTAGGAACCCAGCTAGGGCATAGCTTGACCAAAACACGACTCCTTAACCTAACTTTGCACTTTACAACCTCGCGTCTTAACTGGGTGGAGGCTACTAAATCAATGGTTGCCTTTTTTCTAACTCAAACTTCCATTAAAGCATAAATACAAAACAAGAAGATAGACCAAGCACGAATCCTAAAATCCTACCGCCTTACACCGCTCTGACTTTCTAGATATCTATTCAAGAAAGAAGCCAACAACTTTGGAGTTCATCTAACCACATTTTCAGCATTCTATAATCCTTGCCTACTACTTCATGAGCAGCAGCATTTTAGATCTGTATACAAAAAGAAATTGACAAGAAAAGCTCATTGACAAACGTAGGGCATTTCCAATGACCAAGAAGGATCTCTTTTGAGACAACTTCGTTCTCTATCTGCCAACAAAGGGTGAAGCTCGGTGAGTAGTTTTCAGCAATCACAATCCAGAACATCATATCAAAAGCCAACCTTGATGCCTCACAACCAATGGTCAGGTTCATGCCTCATGCAACCAACCCCAATATAGTTGGGACAGAATGGATACAGGTACTAAACAGGACAGAATGGCCAAACAGGATTCATGTAGCCAACCCCATATAGTTGGGACAAAGCTTAGACTTAGATGATGATGAATATCAATTGGGAAATCTTAATAATTAAAATGCTGTTCACAGTTTTAACCCATGGATAAAATACAAGGACATGATAATAACCCATTCCAGGTGATTCTGCAAATTCAGAATTTCAGTATAATGAATCTCCAATTCCTCTTGAATTATCATCTAACTTGTAGACTTATGGCATAACCAATCAAAACAACTCAAGTAACAAGAGACAAAGAGGACGAGACATTGCAGGAAAAATCCACTTAATAGAGTCATCAGGATGAAAATTGGAACAAAATATCCCCGCAAGGCCACACTCTTGCTCTGTAACTTGAAAAAGAGAATGTAAAAATGCTCACATGAACATTACATCATAGTTAACAAGGAACAGAAGAAAGTGATGCCACCTACTAGAGGCACTACAACATGTCAGGTTCCTTTTCCAAACCACATCAAAAAGCGTGGAAGAAATTTGGAAAGAACTAGTCGAGCATTATCTCTATCTAGGGGTGACAATTTCTAACCCACCCATTTACTAAGCAGGTTAAAAATGGGTTGAATCACCCATTGGACAGGCTTTAACCCTCCCTCTCTCTCTCTCTCTCTCTTAATTCTCAAATCCGTAATTAACTCTACCTTCCATTATCTCATTAATTCCCATTGTCCCTCCATTTAAATTCAAATAACACATTAACTCAACATGTAATTAATTCCAAGTACTAATTAACTCTAGCCATAATACTCAAAACGTGATAATTGCTAATAGTTAATAATTAACCCAAACTACTAATACCCAGTTCATTGCCATAGATAACTAAAACAACTAACACCCACTAATGCAATACATTTAACTCAACATGTAAAAAATCATATGAAATATGAAGTGATTTGATCCATAACACTTACATGAAAGGCAACCATTCTTACCACTATGTCATGCCATAATAAGTTATTTAACTTTTGCAGCACCTTCATATAAAATGTAAAATTAATATTTTTCATTATCAATATAATTTATATTGATTTCCTAGATATACATGCACATTTAAATCGCTGTAATAAAATTCAGGCAAAACATAAACCAAAATGCTCATTGGTCTTAGTTTTATTGATTAACCAGATTAACCAGGTGGTAAGCCCATTCAAACAGTGAAAATCATCATTTATTCAGGACCCAAAAAGGTCACCGGGTCACCAGTTCAACCATTCAATCTGGTTCAAATCTTACAACACTGGTTTAATTCTTCTTCTATTTTCCACATATTCAGTAGTTTACACTTGACATAAATTATTATGTGTTTGTTATGTATCTATACAATATTTATAGTCATTTGAAACTGGGACTTAGTGTTAATAATGTATGTCTGGGATCTTATTTAAGAGCTGGGGTGCGGGCTGGTCCAGGCATTAGCCCAAACTGTGCCCCTTATTGTAGAAGCTAAGCTTGGCCTCAGCCGGCCCATGATCACCACTAGTGTAAGACCACAATGACCCAAAGCACATCCCTTAATCATTACAAGGTTAATGGAATGGGCGGGTTGGATTGAGTCAAGGCAAGTTTTGGTTGGGGGTCTACCCATTTAATTTTATTTAAATGGGTTCTTAATGAGTTAGCAGGTTAGATGAATAGGTTGCATCTCTATCCAAAGTCCGAAACCTGCCTAATTGCCAGTTTGCCACCCTTATCTCTATTTGTAGCTAATTATTAGCTATGGTTGGGCTTGTTTGTGTATCAACTATCAACTATTATGTTAGTATAGCCATAAGTGTGAGATCCTGAGATTCAGGGTTAAGTAAATTAAGCTCATGTCGCATGCAGGTCGAGAATCCATCATTGATCATCGTTTTGGGCTTGAATGTGGACCAAAATTATTGTATCCTTTTTCTGGTGGGAAAATGGACTACACAATGGGCATATCCATCCCCCAAACCCTGAAACCCCTAGAACCCCCAACATTGGTGAAGGCAGGACTCATCCTAGGTCCCCACTACAACCAGCTAACTAGCTAACTAGCTAGCTATCTAGCACCTTCATTACATGAACTAGTCATTGCAACAAAAAACTTCAAACCAAGTAAAACCCATATACAAACAAGAAACTAGAAATTGCTCATGAGCATGGAAACAAATCTTCTTTATGTGCAAATGGGCCAGTAAGCATGCTTAAGGCAAAAAACGTGTTCAAATCAAACGATAATGGGGATAAATAGTTCCTTCCAAAACTGGAAGCGTTGAATTTCCACACCTTTTGATGGAGTGTGATAGAATTCAATAAAGTGGAATGGACATAATTTATTTGGCTGTATTTTTTGCTAGAAATACCTGTCTATTTATTTGTATTCCCTCATTATCTAAGTTTCTTTCGTCTTTACTAGTGTTGCATGGACATGGAAATGGTAATCAGAATCTGACACATGTAAAAGAGTTTGACTGGGCACAATGAGAAAACATGGATTGGGCTCAGACATTTTATACCTGTAAGAAGCGTTGTCTTTGTTACCAATTAATGTTTGATATAAAAAAGAAATGGAATTCATCTTGTACATCATATGTTCATTTATTATGTCAAATAAGCTTGGAGATTGGAAGGAAATATCATGTAAAAGTGTCCCCAAGAAACCATGGAGTGTCTATCCAATACAGACACATCGTCCACTCAGGAGAGTCCATGCAAATGTGGTGTTTACCCAGATCAATTATTAATATGTTTCTTTTCGTTTATTACTTATCATACTCAATGTTTTTTCATATTTTATATGCTTATTATCTATAGAACTGTTTGGATATTTTCAGATACCTTCCGGGCATACCATGAGTCTTGAGACTTAAAGCTTGAGGCCTTGAGCACCTCTAGAAACACCAACCTAGACTTCTATATGGCATATGCATGCAATATAATGGGCAATTACTAGATATAAGTATATAACCATGGAAACACCAATGCATAGTATAATCAATTATAGAAAACCAAACCTTGGTCATTTCTGGCTGTAAAGATTATCATTCCAGTCTCATCACCAACCAAGCATTCTGCAATGCGCATCTGACGTACTTGAGGCCCATCAGGCCGGCCTTTCTGCAATACCATCTTCGAGCTCACCACCTTTACAGTAAGAGTGTGTCCACTAGTTCCTGGACGAAGCTGATCAACCTTGATGAACACTGGTTTCCTCATTCCTGGTTTTGCCTCAGCCATTTGCAAAACAACCTCGAAGTGCCAAAATCAGAAAACTTTTCAAACAGAATAACCTTAAAACCCCAACACGTGCAACATCAAGGGGGCAGGGACAAAACATTTTGGAATCAACAGATTCAAAATTTAAAACAAGAAGAAAATAATCAGACGTGATACAGTGGATTTACAAAATAAAAATTTCCGGATCAGAAAGGAACGAGTTTAAACGTGGAAAAGAATTCCATACTTCGCATGAACTTCCAATAGCCACTTCTTTTTCTTCTACGTTTCCTTTTTATCATTTTTTTGGGCGTGTTTTGGCAGCACAACCTCTAATCTTATTGGGTATTTATTATCTTCATACCGATCCATCAGGTTCTCAGTTTGGGACAGAGAATGAATAAATAAATAATCGAAGCAAATCACTAGAAGTGCAACCTAACAAAATAAACCCTAAATACCAAATCAAAACCCTAATTCCACAAGGAAAAAAGCAACAAAAACATTCGCATTACGTTGGTCAGAAAACATGGAAGAAAAAAAGTAGAAATTGAGTTTTCGGTCCATAAATGATGATAAAAAAACCTAGTTTTCAAATCGAAGGAAATGAACATTGAACATTCTTCTTAATCCAGTCGAAAGAGTCCAAGAATAAAAAAATAAAAAAAAAGGAAAATGAAGAGATAGAATTCAGAATCACCTTAATTGCAGAGGCAACAAACAAACGCAGAGCAGCGACTGAGAAAGATCTTAGTTGGTGCTGTGTAGTTTGTTTGAATAGGAAGCCACCGTCGAACTTCACTTTAGAATTAAGTTTAAGGCGTTCATGACCGTCGATCTATGACCATTCATGAAGTAATCCCAGTCGTACATGTGGACGTTGTTGCATAGTCTGCCAGAGTTCTTTCCAAGGTAGTCCGGATCTACTACTACCAGTAACAGACAAATAAAAAGGCCAGACACGTAGTAACAGTTTTCAGGGAAAAATCTATCATGTGGAAAAGATATGGTATGGGAAGAGTTTTGACCAATTAAAACCTATTCATGAATTTTGATAAATAACACAGATTGATAAATAATACCTGAAAAAATATGATTCCAATTGATTGGTCAGAAAATTTTCAGATATCATATTTTTTCCATATCATAGTCGAACCTAGTTTTCAGTTTTGTGCTCTCTCCATCTCCGGTCTCCTCCAATAGAGTTGCAAACGGATGAATCAAATTGGATATAGAATCATGTCCAGCAGATTCAAATCGAATTTGGATTATAATGTATTAAATAGTATAAATAAATGATCAAAATATTATATATTATTAATAAAATGAATTAGAAGTCTTTAATATTACATTTATTAAAAAAATGAATTAAAAATTATCTGTATGAAAAGGGTGGGGGTAAATGAGAATTGGGATCTGCTCCTCATCGAAAGCGCCTCACACTGAATTCACAGCCACATCCACATCCACCCTGCATTTGGAAACATCTCCCCATGAATAATAAATACAAGTATGGGAGATGTTCCCGATGTGCAACTAGGGCATGCTGTGAGGTCTGAGCCACACTTTGTGAAGAGCAAATCTTGTTAGACAGTTTTGTATGCCCTTAGCTTCAATCAAAATTATGTACTTTATGAGTTTATTGTAAATGAATAAAAGTGCATATTTGATTCATGTTCCCTTGGTATGTTTCTGTGTAATACCCTTAAACTAGACACTTAATGAGACTCGTGTTAGTTTAGAATGTTCATAGCCAGTGGGTCGGTCTGGGGAGATCTATCATGACAAGGCTGACACTGTGGTGCCACCAAGTCGGTCGGGGTGGCCTGTCTCAGCTGCCAGGGTGAGACCCTAGGCACATACAATGTAGGATTAATTGAATCTTTGAACTGGACCAAATTTCCAATATTGCCCTGGACCTTGGAGATTGATGGGCAAAACTGGAAAGTTACACCCGACCCCTAGACTCGATTATGATACTGCACTAGGTGTCGGATTGGGCTATCTTTGATGTACCAATCAATGAGATCCTTAGCGAGGGTCAAAACCTGGGTATGTTGGGACAGTCTGAGAATTCATCTAAGTGGGTGATCATAGTGACAGGATCAACCCCTTTGTCGGACAAAGGTAATGATCGGGGATGCACTCTCACTGATGGAAACCAAGACTACCGGCAATCGATTTCAATCGTTGAGATTTGTTTTGCAAAGTATATTTTATATGAGATATAAAAGTATATATATTATGGTTTCTAAAATGTTTGCAAGAATGTTTTAATTCCCGGGATCCATATAAGTAGAAAGTGCAACATTGTTCCTTACAGCCGAGGGAGAGGTCCTCTCTTGTCGGGCAGTGTATGATCATTATGGGCTGAGAGGTTAAGTGTAAGACCATTGAGGATAATACCTGATGGGCTAATTTTGCATCTGCCCACAGTCCCTGGGTGTTATAAGGTGGCTTGTCTCAGGGACCACTTAGGGCAAGTGTTGGGCCCATAGAGCTCATTTGATGGGTTTCAGGGGGTGCACTGTCCATAACAGTGTATTCGGCCAGGCCTTATAACAAAGGCTGGGCTGAACCCATGTGGCGGATGTGTAGATCAATGCTTGGGTCCCACGCCATACAAGGAAGCCCAACTGGGCAGCAGTTAGGAAGGTTAAGTGAGCACATAAGCTTAATGGGCCTAAAGCCCATTTCGAACTGGACTTATTTAATAAGTTAAATATGGGCGAATTCTGAGATGGATTAGCAGATAGGATAGGGTTAAGACCCTATCCACTCAGAGAGTCCAGATTCATATTCAGATCTAGAAACCTCCTAATGAGATTAGGAGAAGGCTGATCTAATCTATAGATAAGATAAGGGTTTATCCTTATCACCTAAAGAGAAGATTGATTCAAATATGACTTGGATAAGCAGCTCCTAATTGGATTAGGAGCTGATCCTTTGGGTTTACAAAAGAAGGAGGGGGCGGCAGCCTTTAGCAGAATCACATAATCAAATCCTCTTTAGAGCTGAAACTAGAGAAGAAAGATTTCTGCAATCCCTGCAAAGATCTTTCTTGCCGCCTCCTTCCTACAGCCGCCAGACATCCAGTTCGATCTCCAGTTGTGGGAGAAGTCAAGATTCAATCTTGACATCAGTTATTTGAGAAAGAATTGATAGGAAGCTGTGCTCACGTGCCATCCTGTTGTTTCTTGCGAAGGACATAATTCTTGGAGAAGAATACTACTGATTCTACTCCATCCTGCACTGCGCCATCTTCAGTGGGAGCAGTCTTTGGATCCTTCCTTGGGCGTGAACACCTTCGTTGGGGGATACTATTTCTTCGTATCAGGTATAATCCTCTCTTACTCCTTTTAGTTCAGATCTGGTTCAGTTTATGGTTCAAGAATGATCCTTGAAAATATGATTTTCTAAATGGGGAATGCGATTCCCAGTTGAAGGGAGAGAAATTTTTTGAAATTCGCCCACCTTATTCCACAAGATTTGGGCGTCCATACGATGGATCTCTCATCCCTTCAAATCCGGACTCAGTAAATGAGGATTTCTAAGGATATTAGGTTCCCTTGACTTGAGTACCCATCTTGTGGAACCGCTAGGGGTGCAATTTGGGCGGGCCTAGCTTGAGCCCGAACCAGCTTAACCCGGAATTTTACACGGGCTAGGCTTACATTTTCGGTCCTCAGGCTACGCTTGGGCCCAAGAAACCATGTTTTTTATTTTTCGGGCCTAGTCCTTAGGTAGCCCGAGCCCGGTCAATTATATACATTTATACATATATTTTTCCGATACCATATATATATAACATCTAGGGTTCGACTATGATATGAAAAAGATATGGTATCGGAAAAATAAATGACAAATAAACCAGAGTCATAAATGTGGTAGAGAACATGGTGTTATTTATCAAAAATCATGGGTGGGTTTTGATTGGTCAAAACTCTTTCCATATCATATCTTTTCCGTATTATAGATTTTCCCATAACATTTGTATAGATATTTTGCATACATAAATATATGTATATGTATTTGCATAAATGCATTTATATATGTATAATTTTAGAGTGGGTTCATTGACTAACCGGAACCCAGCTCGGGCCCGAGCCCAACCCGAGTACATCAAATTACAGGGCGGGTTGGGCTCAGGTTGGAAAAATCCGGCTTGACCTCTGGATCGGGCCACGCTCGGGCCTTAAGCCCAAATTTTAGGGTCGGGCCTGGGTTGACCATAAACCCAGCCCAACCCACTCGACTTGCACCCCTAGGAACCGCATCCATAATCACTCTTGCCCTCTCACCCCTCTCTTTACCAAGATGGGCTTCAGTTAGTGCAAGACCCATTTGAACAACTCTTACAGCCTTGCATTGGGAATACCTTTGAAATTTTGTACTTTATTTTATTTTATGGGAGATATTCTCGATGCAAGGCTATAAAGGCTGTTTGAACATGCCTTACACTGACTGAATCCGGTTTTCGGTAAGTTATTTACCCGGGTAAATGCAACTACCTGTGTAAGTTTTTCCTGGGAAACGCTTATCCGGGTAAGTGCATTTACCTATTTTCTTTTATTTCTCATGTAATAAGGATAAGGTAATGATCATTTTAGTCATAAAAATCCATTATTAAAAGGAGTATTATTATATCCCATTCAAGTGTTAGCAACTTTTCTCCCAAGTGGGAAAATTATTTACCCACCTAGGAGATGGGTATCACTTACCTGGGTACTCGTGATACCTAGGAAAATAAACTTTCCCTGGTCCCCACATTAATATGAAAAGTGAACATGGGATTCTTAGTAGGGGTGATCATTTCAGCCCGATCCGGAAATTCCGGGCTTGGGCTTGGGTTTTGTGTTCAAGCCTGGCTTGGGCTTGGGCTTGGGCCTGGGTTTTGTATTTAGGCCCGGCCCTGGCTCGACCTGTATATATTTAAACTTACACATTTTGTGTATAATGTATCGATATGTATACATGTTATTTTATATTATATTATATGTTTTATATATAAATATTATAATATGACATGTATAATTTATATTATATAATGTATAAAATAAGTTTATATGCATGTTATGTCATTTAATATGTAGATATGTAATATTTTGCATATGAGTGACATTGACCCGGAATCAGACCCGGCCCGGGCCTAAGCTATAGCCCTTATCATAAGTGCAAAGCCTGGCCCATGATCACCCCTAATTCTTGGTCAATGGAAACCAAAACTTCATTGACCAACATTCCCCCTCTCAAAATCCAAAAAAAGAACGCTCACTAAGTGTACAAAAACATTGAAAGTTTGTTTGCCAAGATAAACGCATTTCCCTATGAACATATATACTTAAATTGAATCAGATCGGATTAGATTATATGAGATTAGATAGGGGTGGGTCCATATTCGATACAAATCGAATTCAAAGCAGCCTTAATAGGATTGAACTCAGATTTGAATTCTGATAATCGGGTACCATTTGCAGCCCTATTCTCCAACATTAAAAATATGATTTTTTTTTTCTGAAAATAAAGAAGAGAGTTCACCAATTATATATCATATAGTTTTATTTTCGAGCATTCTATTTCCATGGATAGCATTTTCTCAGTTTTGAATTTTGTTAAGACCAAGTGACCAACTAACAAGATAGAAGGTACTTTACCTCGTACGATTCTCCTTCGTTCTCTTGGTTTAGTTTGGGAACGTCTATTTGCGGTGTACAGTTTATATTTCTACTCTCTCAAAAATTTGCATATTACATTTTTAAATTTTGTATTTGCACTATATAATTACATTTAGAATGTAAATTATGGGTTTGGGAGATAAGGCCTCCCCCCTCCCCCCATCTCGAAGTGTTTTTAACATAACCCAAAAACAAAGTTTGGACACAAGGTGCCATGCAACAATTGTATTTTCTCTTTTATTACACATAAGCACAAGGCAAACATAAACACAACAATACAATGGAAACTTTAAAATGATGCTCCATTTCAAAGTGATTTTCACATAACTTGAGAAGAAGAACAAAATGCTTATACCTGACCAGCCAATCAAGCAAGATTCAAACATAATTGCCTATATGATACTGATATGCCACTGAAATTGAATCATACAATAAATACCAAGATATCAAACACCCAAGTTAACGATCCAAGGTGCCAATCAGCTGGTTGATAAGGTCTCCTAATGATTTTGGCAAAGACTTGGGATCGAATCCCGTCTACACCTAAGATGGGGGATTATAGTCTTATGGACAAATAAACATGTTCATGCATCGAGGTCGAGTCAGGCTTCCTACTTATAATAGAAAATATCCAATCTCAACCCCAACCCCTATCCTAATATAATAAAGCCCAAAGCCAGATGTACATAATAATACATAATTTTTATTATTAATTACATTATAGGCTTGGGTCAGACTTATTTAAAAACTCTAAGCCCAACTCGAAAAATAATTGAGTATAATACTTGCAATATTACAAGTCCTGAATATGTGTAAGGCATGTTCATTTTTTACTTACCTAAAAAGTATGTTTATTCAAACAATTGTACTTGTGCAGTACAAGTTACCCCAAGTAGAGAGAGAATTGTCGGTGCACGAATAGGTTGCTTACTCACCTTGCATTATTCGGGACTCCGGGTAACTATTACTGTCCAGTGTCTTTGGTTACCATTGGACCAAACATAATGACAAATACACACAGGGATCATAGTCAACTTACCAACTGACCAATTTATCTCCCACTAAATACCGACAAACAAAAAAGGGCCTAAGTACGGGTAATTCTCTATCGTAAATGACTAAATGAAAGTTGGGGACATAAGTATCACTGTTTTTAAAATTGGACTAGATCAGAAAATTTGGAAATTGGTCACCTGATTAATTTCGTTTCACTCTAAAACCGTTTTTTGGCTAATAACTATTGATTTTGTCAATGAACTGCTGACCCGGGCAATCAAACTATCAACATGAATAATAGTTTTTGTTTTTTTTTTTACTTTTTTAAAATATTTTTCTTGTCAAAGTGGACTGTCTATTTGGTCCAAAAAGTTGGACCATTCGACCTAGAAACTGGATCCAAAATGATTCCTTGTCCGGTCCTATTTTAAAAACCTTGATACAATTGTTCATTATCAGTAAATCTGAACTCTCTCCGAGGTTCAATTACATCCTTTTAAGGGCTGTCAATGGATCGGTTTTGGGTCAAAACCAGGTAGAACCGGTCCCAGAACCAACATAGACCCTATAGGGTATGTAATTCTAGACCCAGAACCAAATCGATCGATTCTTGAGACAATTGGGTCCAACCCGATTTTGATATATATGCTAATAATACCCTTGCTAAAAATGCAATAAAAACCCTGTAAAAACCTAAAATGCAATGAAAGCCCTGCTAAAAACAATAAAAAAACCTGCTAAAAAGGAAACTAATAAAAAGAATAATAACTGTATTGATGTATATAATATATATTTAATAGTATATATAGGGGTTGGGTTGGGTTAAAATCTATTCGAGACAATGTGGACCTGGTTCCAACCCGATAATAGTTGGAAATTTTTAAGAACCAGAACCGACCCATCGGGACAAATTCTGGAACCAGAACCGCCTCAATCGGTCTGATTCCATCGGGTCTAACAGGTCTGACCCAACCCATTGACAGCCCTATTCCCTTTTGCCTCACATGGGCGCTTATGAATGGCTTCAGCCCACTGGGTATACACATACATGGCCCGTTTGGAAAGGCTGAACTGAAGATTTGGCAAGCTAGTTGAACGGCATAAGTAATTCAAAGATTACTGACCGACGCCTGACGGCGGATTTGGGCTCTTGGAAACTTTCACCAAACATAACTTACAGGTTGCTTGGCCCATCCTAGAAAGCCAAACGCCCAAACGCCATTACACTTCAGCCCTTCCAAACGGGCACACAATGATTCTCACGATGTGCGGCTGCAGTGTCATGTGGGAGGGAGGCAGATCCAAACTTTATTACGTTTGAATTCTCCAGAATCTGACAATAAGGGCAATCATGAAATGCCTGGTGCGTGCAGGTGGTTCATTGGCTATTATTACTAGAATACAGAATTCGGATTTTGTCCGAACACAAAATCCATCGTCACACCATTTCCGTAACGAGTCCGGATCTCATGCCTACGAGAACTCTGTTCACGTTGTCACACATGAAAAATATTTCATCTTCTGTATAGTATTATGTAGGGGGAGATGTTCCCAACTCAAGAAAGATAATATATTGTGGATAGGTATGGGCAGAGTTATTGTGGGCAGGAGCGAAAATTTATATTTATACTATCTATAAAGGAGTGAACACCCCTTTTTTTTGAAATTTTTATTGGACATTTTCTATCCCCTCATCTAAATATATAATAGACATAAATAGGACATATATGTCATTTACTCTCATTTTAGAAACTGTCTATTTATAACTGTTGAGAAATTGTCCATGAATTATAAATAATTTTGTCTTAGAGAAACTGCCACATAAAAATGTATATATATATTTACTAGTTAAGTGTAGTAGGTCTAAGTATTATTATATGTATCCCGTGCTGAAGCTTATCTTTTTGTTGTGTGCTGATGTGTCATGTTAGTATGGTGAACATTTTTTAGATATCTTTTTTGAACAAAAAAAGAAATCCAAATTCAATCGAGGTGGTTAGAAATTATTTAGAACATTAAATGCCCTTCCAAAATTAAAACTAATTTCTCATAAACAAGCTCCTTACATAAAAACTAGCTTAGTGAAAGAGGCTTTGACATTGATAGCTCATGTAACTTTTATGGTGGGGAAGATACATTCACATCTTTTAAAAACTGCTCCCACACTATTCAAATTTGAACAATCAGTAATGCGCCTCTCGAGGATCCAAATGACAATGACCAAAACTTGACTGGTGGACTAGGATAGGTAAAAATAAAGAAAGCAAAAAACTTTTGGTGAGAGAAAAATTGGCTTTCATTTTATGGGCTCTATGGAAGAATATAAATCAGAAGTCCCCCCCCCCCCCCCCCCCCCCGACCAAAAAAAAAATGCAAAGGGCATTTATGAGGGGGCCAAAAACGTTTGGTGGATTGGGGGGAGGGGGAAGAATAATTAAGGGGTGCCAACCCATTGTTGGTGGGGAGTGGGCAAGGGGAAATTTATATGGAGTAGTGGGGATTTTTGGGCCATAGGGGGGAGGGTGGGTGCCCCCTGGCTCCACCCCTGGTAGTAAGGCTCAGTTTGAAAGGAATACAAATGCAAATTTGTAAAGTGTAAAACTTTGTATTTTGTATTATTTTGTATGTATTTGCAATCTACAAATTTGCTTTTATATTCTTTTCAAACTGAGCCTAAAGAACTGGAAACCTCCAATCCCTGGTACTATTAAAATAAACTTTGATGCTTTTTGCATTAATTATGGGCAGTGCACTATTGCGTGTATTGCTCCTAATCACTTAGGCTCAATTTGGAAGGAGTACAAATACAAATTTATAGAGTGCAAAATCTTATATTTTGTATTATTTTATATATATTTGCACTGTACATATTTGTACTTGTACTCCTTCCAAACTGAGCCTTAGGTCGTGTTTTGGATGTTAAAGCTTACGAACTCAATTTCTATACTATTAATCAAGCAGATGCTTGGGCTGCCTGGGAAGGTGGAGCCCCCTTCGAAGCTAAGCACTATTGAAGAACTCAATCTATCAAGCACAAACTCAATCTATCAGTGACTGTTCATCTTTCACTCTTTATCCGCATTTTGAAAGAACTCTATACTACTATGGTAATCTGGTTGGAGCAAAAGTATTAAAGTTTCCCTTGTTCTATCACGCATTTTTGCTAGGCTCAGTTTGGAAGGAGTACAAATATACAAATATGTAAAGTATAAAACTGAGACTTAAGAAAATCAGTCTCACGGTAAATTATCAAATCCTCGAGGGAAAATGCTCTTATAAATTAAAACCCATCATAGTTCTTTAGTATTTCCATATGGCTCATTTATCGACTACAAATGATGAAATTCTCTCAACCCTCACATACTGAATTCAGGAAATGGGAAGAAAAGAGAAAGAGACGGAACCTTCCAACATATCCACTCTGTTATTGCAGAATTGCTTTTATTTGCATGATAGAGATCCCACTACTATTTTGATAGGTAAACTTGGGGGTGGGGAGATGGAAAAAGATGAAGACGGTATTCAATCCCATCCCAGGTCGGTGGGAACTGGGAGCTGCATCCACCAACTAGCCAGTAAGGCTTTCTAAATATTTATGGAAGAGTAGAATCAGAGGTACTGGCTTGCAAGCTTTCCCTCATTGACAATGTAATTTTGTGGGGGAAAGGCTTCTCCCATGAAGTACCTGTCCAGCATGTCCTTCACTCCAGCTGCGTACCGTAGCTGTACCATTTTCCATTTACTTTAAATCAGAACAATGCAATGAAACAGGGGAAAAATAAAACTCCCCAATAGATAAGCAAATGGGAAAGATTCCAGAGTAGATACCTGAGCATCAATGGTGGTACCAGAAATATGAGGTGTCATTGCCTGGTTCGGCATGTATCGCCATGGATGATCTTTGGGTGCTGGTTGTGGATACCACACATCACCACTGTAGCCTAAAATTTAGAAAATTGATTCAGACTGTTAATTACTACAAGAAAACACATGATAACATTTCTTATGTTATTATGACATCCTGGTGCCATTTACTTGATAGCCAGTATAAGAGATATAAGCCCCCCAAAAATAACATCATAAGAGTCCTTAATTCTAGTTTTATCCCTCCCTTCTCCAGACCTGTGGTGAACAGTAACAAAATTAGTGACAACTTCGAATTGGAGAACAGGAGGATATCTTTAAAAAAGGCTTATTATCATTTTTTTTTGCTTGCTTCACCAAGTTTTTTCTTTTTGATAGGCAAGCTTGCTTTACTAAGTCGTTTATGACCATAAGCTTCTTTCCACATTACATGTACAACCAAGAGTTACCTGCTATATGCCCACTGGAGCACCCATCAACAACTGCTTGGGTGTCCATTATTGCCCCTCGAGCATTATTCACAATCAGGACACCTCTTTTCATCTTTGAGATCCTATCCTTGTCAAACATCCCTCTGAAACATAAGATCACAAACCAGAGTAAGTTCAGCCAATAAGCATACCAGAAATATATATGTTGCTTGTGATATTAATGGTTTATACATTACTAAAAAGTAACGAGTGATCACAAACCAAGTAAGTTCTTAAACTCAAACATTGGCTATTCCTGGAACCACAGTATCTAAACCGTTGTTCTTCACATAAACAAGGGACAAGCTCTTTATCATAAAAAATCTAATTGCAATTACAAATTTTCACTAACACAATAGTGCAAAACAGAAGTATGCTTTTAGACATGTAACTGCTTTTCTTCTTGCAGTGAACCATTCAATTAACAAAGATGTCATATTAATAATCTAAAAAGGTGCTGTAGGGGCCATTGCCTGGCATAATGGAAAAATCCCGACTGGCAAGCATGAGAACAAAGGTTTAAGTCAGAGACCAGTCACTTTGTGCAAAAACATGCCTAAGGTTAGGACCATGTCCAGTCTACCCCTCCCAAGACTCCATAGCTGGGACCAACACAGCTCCTCTGAGAAAACTTCATCATTTTGTTCTGCAATGTTTGTCTTCTCACTACTCAGTAGTAGAGGTTCTCTAGTCTTGCCTTCTGCAGCAGTTGGCTCTAGGGGTGCTATCTTGTGGACTATGGTTCCAAGTATTATCTGTTGATACATTTAGAAATAGAAGAATCATCATATTTTCAAAGGTGAAGATAAATCTTCCGAGACTTTCTGCAGTTGCCAGTAGTCTGGTCATGGATTAGGATTTGGTTTTTAAAGACTTTAGCTCTTTAAAGAGAATGGTCATTGTGTTTATCTGGTCTGTTGTTTTGGTGTAGATATAGTATACTGCAAATTGTTGAAGACTATATCATAATTTGTTGTATACCTTATACCTTCATTCTTATTTTTAATAATTTTTTTTATTACATAACAAAAAAATGTTACTGCATTTTCTTTTCTTTTACAAAAGGAACATCAGAATCATGCAAACGGCAAAATCCAATAAGCTATTTGCCTATTTCTTCATGTAAATCAAGTCAAGAAGCACACCAAACCAAGGCCACTAGGCAGATTGTGAGCAGAAATGCTCTATGATATCTGCTTATTCTGCTATGCAAGGTTTCAAAAGTCTATCCATTGCCCACAAGTGAATGCAACCAAACACAAAAGAAAACCGGCATATTTGCCGAGGAAAGGACAGGCATAAGATGATGTCCATACCTTGTTTTCTCTGTAAGAGGTGTATTGATAACAATTATGTCACACTTTGGAAGCATTGCATCAAGATCCTCTTCAAACTTGGCCCCAATCTGATTTTCCAACTCTGGATCCATCTTGATTCTGTCATGGTAAAGAAGATTGCAGTTGAAGGGCTTCAAACGTTGGAGCAAAAGCCTGCCAATACGTCCAGCACCAACGGTTCCCACTGTCTTGCCCTCAAGGTCATAAGCTCTATGAGAAATGCCAGCCACATTCCATTCCCCATTAATAACTTGATGATAACCAGGTAAGAAATTCCGCACAAGAATGAGGATTCTCATGAGCTCATCTTCTGCAACTGATACTACATTACTTCCAGTGACCTCAGCAACAGTTAATCCGGCAGCAGCTGCAGCTTTCAAATCAATATGATCAGAGCCAATTCCAGCTGTGAGAAGAAGTTGTAAATTCTTGGCCTTCTTGATCCTTTCTTCCGTAACATAGGCTGGGTGAAAGGGCGTTGTTATTAGGACATGAAGATCAGGAATATGTTTTTCAAGTTCTGCATACAAAAAATACACATCCAAAACAAAACAAATAGTCCAGTTGTTAGTTGAAAAATATATTAATGACCAATAATAAGCAAAAAAAAAAAAAAACATGCAACAAGTAATCACATTTAGATTATCATAGAACAATAGAATTCTACCCCCAACTGAACTGTCTTATAGCAGTAGTTCACATGGATCATGTTCAGAATCCACCATGTGCTTCCTGCTGAACACAAGCAGAGAACTCTGTGGCTAAAATTATCCTGAAAAGGTCCCTAACATTCTAAATACCATGGCCAGATTCAGGAATCTGTAAAAAGCTAAAAGGACTGAGGAAATTTTCAGGTAAAGTAAGCACACTTGAAATCTCAATTAAATCCACCATGTGCCTCCCTGTTGTTTATTGATTTTTTTAACATTCTCTGCTTGCTTCACTTTCGCTAAGGCTCAGTTTGGAAGTACAAATACAAGTATGCACAATGCAAATGCATACACAAAATAATACAAAATACAAGGTTTCGCACTCCACATATTTGTATTTGTACTCTTTCCAAACCGGGCCTAATGTGGTTCCACATAAACCTCCTCTATACTGAAAAAGAAAAAGGAAGAAAAGAAGATAATAGAGATCAAGTAACCAAGCCATTCATCAATAGAAAGCTCAACTAATAATTTAATATCCTAATTTGCGAAAACCTGAACATGAGGCTAGAGATACTAGAAGCTATGAAATACCAATGCTGTCATTAATTACACAAACCAATATAGCATGCCATTAGAAGCTATGAAATGCCAATACAACATGTAGTTAGAATCTAAGGCATTGCTTACAGCTGATAGTTTGGTAACAGGTCAGACATCACCATACTTGCCTGGTTGTGTTAAAACAGAGTATGGGCCAAGCATTGGCTAGACAATGTCACAAGTAGCTAAAGCTATTATAATGTTTGATGTGCCATGAAAAAGATCGTTTATTGTTTGATCACAGCGAAGGTGATATGTGATTGTACTACAGCTTCATTCTACTAAATAAAATTTTCCAAATTCCAATCCGTGGGAACATAAGCCAGATAAGGATGATGCTACTGACCACAATCAGGACCTTCTTTATCATCTGTTACAATGTATTGATGGCCTTGTGATTCCAGCCAATCGCGTATGCCCAAGGATCCCTCCACACAACCTACGAAATTGGGATTCATCGAGGCATACTCATTAGCCTTGTAGAACACCCCAACAATCTTCTTGCTCCCAGGAGAAGCCTGTGTAGCAATAGGAAGTAGAAGAGGATCAAGAAAACACACAAGACAGAATGAATTAGTTTCATGGAAGCCGATGCCTTAGCGGGGAAAAACCTAAGAGCAAAACAGTCAATTCCTTGCCACATCACAAATACAAACACACACATGCATACACAACAAAGATGCTTACTAAAAGAACACATACTAAAAAAAATATACAAAGAGAATTAGCAAGTCTTTCATTTGGCCCAGCTTAGGCTAGAGGTTATTTAATCTTTACTACCAGAGGGAGAATATATGCCTTGGGCATCTCCAACAAGGGAAAATGTGCCAATCATTTGTGCTGATGTACGTATAATAAGGAATTGGTTGTTTATCATCATCTAAGACGACTGATGACTGAACCAAGAGCAAAAGTTGAAACCTTCATAATTGTATTATTAGTATAATGGGGGGTATAAATGCAAATGGTTTAGATAACACGGGGGTGCATAAGAAATACTAAAAATACTAGGAGAGATGTAAAATTACCATATCACATGAAATCCGGGAGGAAGAAGCCCTTCAAAATGCATTAGTTTGAAAGATTGCAAGTGGTACAATGATGTTAAAAAAAAAAAAAAAAAAAAAAGTTGGTTTAAAATCAATGGCTTTTTGTTGAGGATCAGGACCCACCATTAAACGGGTCACACCAAACCAAAAGTCCACCTGATTGAACGATTGCAATTGACAAATTTGATGTGATGATTTGGACGGTGGGAAGAAACCCTATTACATTTCTAGAACTGCAATATAAATCACATGGTTAAAAATAGTTCAGTCAGTCATGCTAGTTTTCTGAACATTGAATCTCTTATGTGGGACCAATTATGTGATGATGATCCTGTTCCTCTTCTATATATACGGGAGGAGCTAAATAGTCACGCATTTTAGTTCCTCTTCTAAATCCTACCATTTGATGCTCTAACCAGTTCATTGGACAGTCCGGATTTCTTCTTTATTAAGCCCTAGGCCAGGAGAACTCATATAGTCATATATCACAGGTCCTCAAGGTTTCTTCTTCTTCTTCTTCAGTTGAGTTCGTATTTTAGTTGTTACCTGGCCAAATCAGTAACAACGATTTAATTACCTGCGTTTACCTACTGGGAGTCCCGTCCCGGACACCGAGAGCGTTTTCCGGCTTTTGTTTTGGGGGGGTGGGGTTATGTTTGGACGGGATGAATATGGACAGAAATAAGAATATATCGCTTCGACTGGATTACATGGCGTTAACGTTAAGCAACACAAGGGCGCTCAGAGAAACAGAGGGCCACTTGCAGCGGCTGGCCATCAGTAGGCATTACTAAGATACATTCAATTTGCTGATTGTTGAGTTGTACTATATGTAATCAGAAACCCAGACCTTTAATTTCAAACCTACAGCTTTCCTAAGAGATCGCCTCGTGGTGGACTTTCAGCAGTTGATCCGTCCGCCGGAGTGAGTGAGATTTCATAATCGGATTATTAGCACTTAATAAACTCAGAAATTAAAAATTAATAAAATATGAAAAACATATTTTAATAGACAAATATACGAGGAACATTATAAAAATCTGGTCTTTTGGGTTAATGTGCCGATCGGCTGTAAGGAATTGGCATCGATGCGAAACATCATCTGGATGTTTCCACTTGGTAGGCATGCGATGAGGAAGAGATAGAAAGACAAAAAGAGCTGAGAGTTAAAAATGGATGCTTGAATGGTGAAAACGGGACTCAAAGTAACAATAAGGAGAACAAAATCAAGGAACAGTGAAGTACATACATGGAGGTATCTGTGAAGAGGCGATGTGGCCGAAAACCGAGAAGCAGAGACGGTTCGAAGCGCGGAAGCAGCAGCCCTCCTCATCGCCATTTCTCTCTGCTTTTGCTTTTAAAAACGTCTCACTCAGAAAACACGGTTGCAGCTGTGGTATGTAATGGCCATATATGATCCCATTTCTTCTCTCTATAATTTATAGCATTTGTAGTATAGCACAGGCACAGGCGGGGTTTAGGACATTGGATACATTCAAAAAGAAACTAATAAGAAAAAAATTGTGAATAATTCTTCTATCTGTTGTCTTCTTCTACGTATTTATTCTATTATCTTTAATCCATCCAATCACCATTAATATCTTGTATTTTATTAATACGCGAAATTAGGGGTAATTTAACTAATTATTCACCAGTTCCCATGAGTCCATGACCAACGTGTAACTAAACTAAAGCCTTACACGTAAATACTTGGATGTAAATTGTGCTCACAGCATTTTGTCCAACGCTGCAAATCGTCGCGTATGATTGGTGCGTGGAGTCAACACCTGACCTCATTTGATTGACTTGTGTTGTTAGATTCGATCAGAGCGGCAGCGGCGGCCATATCCGTGGAGGAGGAGAGTTATAATACAATTTCTTCTCCACTTTTCTTTTTTGTTTTATTCGGACAGGACGTGTCACTGACTTTGACAATCTTATCTTATCTACCAGAAGAAAAAATAAAGGAAAATACAAAAGAAAAAAAAAAGTGGACAAGACGTATCACTGTAGGATATGGCTTCCCAAATATCTGAAAGGTGACCCTGAGGAGACTCGACAGTCGACGTTTTTGGTTGCCCCGACACGGTTTTAACGTGATACATCGTCGAACTTGCTCAGTAGGGAGCTTGATTGGATCTGATGGTTAGCAATAGCACACTTGGCAACAATACAGAGATAAAAACTAAAACGTGCAGAAACGGAAATTTGGAACACTTGTGAAATGCTCCGACGCGAAATTCTAACACCCGGTCGATGAGCAAGGGGCGTTTTGTAATGTGTATGAAAAATTAGTGGGTATCACGGTCCACAGCAGTTTTGACCGTGAATACTTACATTGGCATATTCTGTAATATGGATGGTTTGGACTAGTTAATATCATAATTTTTTGATTCTATGTATCTTATATATAATGATATATATATATTTAATCATAAATATATAATTTTTGTATTTTATATGATAATATTTTAAAAAAATGTATCAATGAATTAATATTAAGTTATTAACCAATAAATCATGATTTTCAAAATCGGACCAGACCGGATAGTTGGACGAGAAAAACCAGGAACCAGGTGATCGGTTCTGTTTTTCTCCAAAATCAAAAAATTGCAAAAAAAAAAAATGTTGATTTGGTCAACAAACCACTGACCCGAATGGTTGAACCATTTGAACTGTTCAACGGTTTTGACCATTTTTTTATTTCTTATTTTTGTCAAAACAGACCGACCATTCGACCCAGGAACTGGACCCCTAACCGGTTCATTCTCTGGGTCGGTCTTAAAAACCTTGCAATAAATATTATTTTTTTTATAAAAAATAGTAAAATAATTAAAAAATAAAAAATATATTTTTAATATTTAAAAATATTATTTTATTGATAAAACCATTACAAAGTTATAAAAATTAAGTAAAATAATTCATATTTTAGATCATACAACCGAAATGCAACTACAGGAATTTCATAGATAAAACTGAAGGTGTATCTCTGTGTATATGTAGTCTATCTTAGACCACACAACCTTTTTGACCCCTGCTCCTTGAAGCATGGGATAAAAAATAAACGATGGATGGAGCGTATCCACGAGTTTTTTCCATTAACGATATATTGGGATGTAGACGGGACCTATCCATGCTATATTGGTGTGGACCAGTCCCATCCGCACCCAGCCAAATCCCGTGGTCCACAAGATATTCACGGTGCTGAACATCGCCTAAAAAGTTGCTATAGTACAACCTCATTTTACCCGATTCAAATATGCTATTAGCTATGCATTAAACTGTGAATGCCTTTGGCTTGTGTAGCCATAAAAAAAAAGCCGTGAATGCCCTACTCTTGATGAATCAACCTACATTTGAAATAATTAAGTATATGTTTGGTTTCGTTTACGTTTATTGAGTAAACGCTTATTGAGAGTAACACATAGGTGCCCCATCAACAAATGTCTCATTAATTGCATTTGTGTATAGGGTTGTTCATAAGAAGACCCAATTCGACCAAATTGATGGTTCAGGTTATGAAAACCGAAACCGACCTGAACCGAACAGACATATTTGTTAGTAGTTAGTTCCTAGTTAGTATTTACAACCTAATTAGTTCCTAATTAACTAAGTTGTCTCCATCCTAGTTACAACCTAACTTAATTTCTAGTCTTCTAGTTAGGAATGACACTAATGGCAAGTATTGTAAGACAACTAGACAATGAATTTTTTTGTAAAAGTTTAAAGAAAATAATCAAATGATCCTAGTTTTTATGGTCTTTTACACCAAATAGGCAACCAATTACAATTAGAATTAGGTGTCCTTTTTTACTTAGATTATAAGGTTTATTGAAATATACAAATTTCAGTATTCTTTCTCTAATACAGTTTGACTTTCTATTTTCTTGATAACTTATATTCTAACTTGGTTCGCCCTCTACCAATTTCAGTCTTCTTTCTCTAGTAGAATTATGTGTCAATTTTTACATCAAATTTCAGTCTTTTTTCTCTAATCTACCAATTTTATTACCATGGTTGAACTTAGAGCCGAAACCGACCCAACCTGACTCAAACCGACCAGGTTGGTTTTGCTTAACACAGGGTCGGTTTCGGTTTCAATTTCAGGTAACCTGACCAGGTTGGGTCGGTTGAAAAAATCTCAGTAAATCGACCCAACCCGACCTGTGAACAACCCTATTTGTGTGTATCGAAGTTTTCAAAAGTAAACTTCGATTTCTGTGCGCCTCTCCTGTTTCAACAAGCTTCATTTTGGAGCTTCCTAAAACGGTTAGGCATTTATTGGCATTTTGTTGATGTGGTGCCTAATGGCGCCTATGTGTCATAAACACCCTCATTAAATGTGTTTCTCGATTTTTGCAGTCATACAAGTACAAAACGTTTACTAAATAAACATAAACGGAACCAAACACCCTATAAATCAAAGCCCTTGATTTATTGCCATCGGCCCATCTTAAATTAAAGGGAAAATTCCTGATCATTACCTTGAATTTTGGAGGTTGTCTAGTTATAGTCTCCCAACTCTTAAATGTGTCTATTTTGAAAGTTTGGGTACTGAATTGTCACATTTTAAAGTTTGGGGACCAAATTGTCACTCGAACTAAAGTACATGGTACTAATCAGGAATTTTCCCTTAAAACTATTGACCCTACCAATTGAACTGAAAAAGTGGTGAACCAATTTTAGAAAACAAGCTTTTTTTTTTTTTTGAATTTTTTGGGTACATAAATGCAAATTTCTAAGGTCATAACTTTGCACTCAGATGTCCAATTGGGGTGATCTTTTTCTTTTCTTATTTTGGGTAACTTTTCGAGATAGGCGCTTTACCCCACTATTTTTTTTTTTTTGCTAAAAAGATGTCCTTTTTAGCCTTAAATCTTAATTCTTAATATAAAAGTGAAAACTAAAAAATATATGTCATAAAAGAATATAATTATATATTTTGAATAGTATAATCTAATATATATACACACATTTGCGCATGATTGAAGCTCTAAAATGTGAACCTCTCTCTTTTCTAGGTTGTTGCCTTGTCCAATTCTCTAAATATTGATATTTATTATTATATATTTTAATAATAAATTTTATCTTTCATTGACAATCTTCCATTAAAAAGAGAGTTTAATTAAGAATTAAAATACATATTAATATACCAAACACTTAGGGTATGGCATAATCCTTTTTATCCCCTATTTATTTTTGATTTTTAATAGACAAATTTAATGGTATGTCAAATTCAAATTCAAATTTGAATTTGAATATTATCTTAGATATGATATTTAATTTGCCTTTAATGATATGTTATTAAAAGTGATATTAAAGTTGCCAAAATTAAATAAGAGAGAGAAGAATATTAGATTCAATACATGCAGCATATAGGGAGTGCTTTATTAGATGACCCTTGAAAAAAAACGATATGATGGATTGACGGACAATTATATGTAGAAATCAAGAGATACTGAACATGTTCAAGTCTTGACTAATAAAAATTTTAAATGTCAATAATAAGAGTCCGTTTTAGTTTGTGGAAATCACAGCTTTTAATAGGACAAGCGAGAAACTTCATTGGGTGGCCGTTTAAAGAGGGGTTTATTTTAAACCTATAAAATAAAAGAGGGAATATATTCATTATTATTATTATTATTATTTTTTGTATTTAATATATCAATAAGATAAAAAACTGATGCTTATTACCAATATTCTTTTAGCAAAAAAAGACAAGCAAAGAATTGAGTGAAGATTCAAAACAGCTCAGACTGTTTTTTTTTTTTTTTTTTCTCAAACAGCCAAGTTTTTCCAATGTAAGACGAATTTGGGACTTGGAACAACCATATCGATACGTATCAAAGAAGTCATTTTTTATCTATTTTACTTATTACTTGGTGTAACATGTGAGACCCACTTCTAAAAATAAAACAGACAACAACAACAAAAAAAGAAAAGAAAAGGTTTTTTATTATCTTGAAAACATACCACCTACATTGGGAAAGACCTCTTAGTAGATTTATTCTTATTGTCAAAGTGGGCTTCTTGGTGAAGTCTGGATCCTCTAATTTTCCTTTTTAAGACCACCTTGGCATATCCAATAAGCCAAACCTGCCTATTTACAGAGCGGTTTGAAAAATAGGTTGAATCACTTATTGGGTCGATTCAAATGAGTTGGGTTATGATTATCTAGGGGATTAATAGCTAAAAGATCCAAGTGTAATTTGCCTCATCAATTCCTGTTGGCCTTTCATTTAAATTCAAATGATGCTTTTTTTTTTTTTTAATTTACCTTATAGTTTGCATATTATTAAGAAACCCTTATAGCCATAACCACCAACCCCTAGTGGCAACGGGTTTATACTTTCTACTCAAACGAGCCAATGACCGTACCAATTGAGCCACTTATCGGTTGGTAATTCTAAGGTTTGTAAAATTGACTCGGAAAATAAATCGGTCAGGGGTCTGGTTTCCGGGTCAAATAGTCTAACCATTCAAATTGAATGGTCAGCCCATTCTGACAAGAAAATAAAAAAAATAAAAAATGGTCAAAACCATTTGAATGATTAACTGTTCGGGTCAGCGGTTTATTGACCAAAATCAACAGTTTTTGGAAAAATTCTGATTTTGGTCCGACTGTCCGGTCCAGTCCAATTTTGAAAACCATGGGTAATTCAAATAACTGGTTAACTCATAATTAGCATAATTAATTCTCAATTTATAATTAATGCATAAAAGGGTTTGACTCTAACATTGGAAAGACATTATACTGAAAAAACTTACAACTAACCAACCAACCAACTAGTACCATAGATTTTTTCTACATAAAATTCTGGTTAATAACTGGAAATAATTATTAACTGAAACTATTTATGCTAGCATAAACTCAACTTAAAATCCATTGCTGTAATAAATTCTAGGTAGAGTTTGGCACAAATATGGCTCATGACCTGAATTAGCTGGAATCTGAACACAATCAAATGGTTAGAATGGTTTAAACAATAAACTTAACATTGATAGAATCAACCAGTCTGATCTGATTTTTATATCTCTAACTGGCCGGTTCAACCATGGTCCGTTCAAATGAAATAACTATAATTATTGATTTTCGTTAATCACTAACACAAATGATTAACTCTATTTAAATTCTTCATGTAAAAACAAAACTATGTGCACGTGATGTGATTCGGACCTAACGTACTTATGTGAAAACCAAGCATTTTTACCATTAAATCATGTCTAACCAAATAAGTGTGTTTGGTCCCCAAACCATCAATCTAGGCTGACTTCAAATTGCACGTGAGGAGCATTTTATGGTCAAGTTGCACTGTTGCAACCTGCAAGGTTTGATTGATTAGACATGCCAGAGGAATGGCCGAGAAGGTAGATTCCTTTGTGCCTCTACGTAAGCTACCAATAGGTCCAATACCATTAAAGAGTTGGCATATAAATCCCTTGATCCTTGCTACGACTATGAGACTCACATTGCTCAGATTCGGCTGACTTGCAATTGGTTCATAGATCGATTATTATCCTCTTTGGATTGGGTACGTAGGGTATTTGGTTCGCTTCTTAATCTTAAAAGTTCCGCCCGATTTGCATTACCAGTGGGTTACTCATACAGTGATACCAGAGTATCAGAGTCTGTTAAAGACATTCATTCTACTGATTAGTGATTTAAACAACGTAAAGATCTCAACAATAATACAAAGATTGTTCATATCACATCTATCAATCTATCACAAGATGGGTGGAGTGGAGCATGGACACCGTTCAGGAGGGGCTGAAAGGCAGCGGCTTTTGGGGAGATGGCCCAACACAAACAACATATAAGCTGTTTGTTGATTTTTTAAGGGTTTTGTTCACTTTTCGGTTATTTACTTGAGAAACACTTACCCAGATAAGTGTGTTTATTTATTTTCTTTTATTTTCCATGTAAATAAGACAATGATTATTTTAGTCAAAAAATTCATTATTAAAAAGGGGGGGCACTTTTATCTCATCCAAGTGTTGGCAACTATTTTACAGGTGGAAAAGTTATTTATCCACTTGGGAGAAGGGAAGTAAGTGATACCTAGGAAAATAAATTTTCTCTGGTTCCCACATAAATCTGAAAAAAGAACAATGGATTCTTGGTTACAATCCCATTGACCAGCTTTCTCCCCTCTCAAAATCCTAAAAAAAACACCCCCTAGAATGTTTGATGAAAAATCCAGATAGCACAAATTTGTGGTCAGTCGGTCATTTAGAGGGCTGTATTTTCTATAGCTACTTAGAGCAAGGTTCAAAAAATCGACATGTATCAGTCGATACTAGCCAATACGTATCATATTGGAAACTTCCCGATATGCCCCTATAGAGGGTGTATCGGGGTTTTGACCGGTTCAGAGGGTGGACAAACCTTAAACCAGCCCCTCTGAACCAGATTAAAAAAAAAACTAAAAAAAAACAATCAATATTGCTCGATATGCCTCTACCGGCATATCGAGCCTATTGATATTTTGAACCTTGATTTAGAAGGCTGTTTTTTTTTTTTTTTGATAGTTATTTAGAGGGCTGTTGGGTTCAGCTTCTTTCAATAGCTTATCTCGAGTGCTTCTAAGCGGCAGAACCAGATCAGCTAGGCTTTAGTAAATACCATAACGTGCGTCACAACCACAAGGTCCTCAACCATCCTCACAACTCATGCTGCGTTGATGGCCCTTTGTGTTGAAATCGAATTAGCTCCTCATAAAGTGCATCTCACACCAATCTTACAACACATTGCAGCGGTGCATTAAAAACTTCTTCCCATGAATGACATGCAAGGGATATATTCCCAATATAAGGTTGAAAATACTGTGGTTGGTGTGAGGATCACTTTGTGAAGAGCAAATCCAGTTGCCTTTATGTTTCTCATTGTCAACAAACTAGGCTGGTTAGTCGGTTAACCTGAAATGGGAATTTTAGACTTCATTCCACCTCGGAATTCTGATTTGAACTACTAATACCATGTCCACCCTAAATTAGTCTCAATTCTGAGCTGCTACCCAACTGTGGAGATAAGATACCGAATAGTATAGTAAGAGGAACGGGATCTGTTCCTCACATGCACATCTGTTCCTCATATTTAATAATTTTAAGTATGGGAGATGTTCCCAATGAATGGTAGGATATGCATGTGAAGAGCAGATCCAATCTCACAGTAAGAACCCCACGTGAACCAGGCCTAGGCAATGATTGCAGCATTAGGCCGGTTAGTCAGTGAACCTAAAACAGCCCTAGGCAATGATTGCAAAATTAAGTGGGACAGTAAAGGCTAAGATGCGTGATTGAGTAGTACTGACTTCAAATATCCGGTTCATCAGGGCCCTAATAGCGTCTACGGTCTACCTGAGGACAATCCGAGCTGCCCATCCAATGAAATGCATGCTAATCTCGTTGAAAGTCGAAATTGGATATTGCCTGGAAAATAACATGCCTCAATTACTTAAAGGACCCTCCGATTTTGGCACTAACTCGATCAATATCAATTGTTTTCCTTGTAATTATTAATTTTTAGGGGAAAATGTGTTAAAATACCCTTAGAAATGAAGGCAAAACTGCAATTCATAGACAGGTGTAGTCCATTTCTGCTGATGTGTCATACGTGCCACATCAGCAAATAAATAGAATTGATAAAAAATGGCAATTAATAGCCTTGTTTTTTAAGAAAATGTTTTTGTAATAATTAGCTTTGGGATTCAAGAAAAGAGTTTCTTGAAATACCAAATTTTTGTTTCTTTAATGGAGAGTGATCCTAAATCACCTGGTAACATGGCACATTTAAATTTGAAAAAGCTGACAATTTTTTTTAGATGTCAAACAGTTGTCATTATAAATATATTATAATATTAAATCAAATCATTTCAAACATCCAGCCAGCTTATATCCCGTTTTCTTTGTATTTCTCAAAAAAACAGATGAAACAAATCACTTGTGAATCGGGGCCCACTAGTAAAACAGAACGGTTGTGAAATGCACCGGTCCCAAACGTCTTCTTTACCGCTGTGAAATGAATTGTGGGTTTAGTAGCAGTTGTGACATGGTGTGCAAACGTAGAGGAGAAAGACTAATATGGCGAAATACGTAGAATAGCTTGAACAAAACTTTGATTCCCTTTTTCATGAAAAATTTCCTTTGGTTCTTACAAATCATGTATAGCTACTCTTGTAGA